>NC_068422.1:58517450-58744950 GCF_023373465.1 Oncorhynchus keta | reverse complement strand
CAATCTTGATTTCATCAGATCCGAGAATCTTGTTTCTCATGGTCTGAGAGTCTTTTAGGTGCCTTTTGGCAAACTCCAAGCGGGCTGTCGTGTGCCTTTTACTGAGGAGTGGCTTCTATCTGGCCACTCCACCAATCAGGCCTTTATGGTAGAGTCCTTCTGGAAGGTTCTCCCATCTCCACAGACTCTGGAGCTCTGTCAGAGTGACCATCAGGTTCTTGGTCACCTCCCTGACCAAGGGCATTTTCCCCCGATTGCTCAGTTTGGCCGGGCGGCCAGCTCTAGGAAGAGGCTTGGTGTTTTCAACCTTCTTCCATTTAATAATGATGGAAGCCACTGTGTTCTTGGGGACTTTCAATGCTGCAGACATTTTTTGGTACCCATCCCCAGATCTGTGCCTCAACACAATCCTGTCTCGGAGCTCTACGGACAATTCCTTTGACCTCATAGCTTGGTTTTTGCTCTGACATGCACTGTCAACTGTGGGACCTTATATAGACAGGTATGTGGCTTTCCGAATCATGCCCAATCAATTGAATATACCACAGGTGGACTCCAAGTTGTAGAAACATCTCAATAGAAACAGGATGCACCTGAGCTCAATTTCGAGTCTCATAGCAAAGGGTCTGAATCCTTATGTAAATAAGATATTTTTTATTTTTTTATTTTGTTTTTATTTGCAAACATTTTTTAAAACCTGTGTTCACTTTGTCATTATGGGATATTGTGTACAGATTTCTGTGGGGGGGATTTTGTTTTAGAATAAGGCTTTTACGTAACAAAATGTGGAAAATGTGAAGGGGTCTGGATACTTTCCGAATGTACTGTATGCAAGCATACTTTAGGAATGCTATTGATAACAGTACAGGCTAAAACACAGATCTATACACACACACACACACACACATGCACACACTCATCCTACACATCAGGGGCTGCCTATCGTTGTAATGAAATCAAAGGGAGACAGTAAGCTCCACATTCCATATCAAAAGCCTTTTGTTCACTTATAAACAAGGATGGAGAAAGCAATCAAAAGACTGACACACTAACATGCTCCTCTCTCTGCTTTGTTAACACACTGCTGCTATCCACCTCCCATCTCTGTGTCTGGGAATAGCTCTGAGACACCCCAGAACATTTACATTCATTTACATTCTCTCTCCATCACACTGAACAGAGGGCTGAGAAGATGAGAAAGAGAGGGTGAGAATGAAAAGAGAGAGGGTTGGGGGGGTGGGGGTGAGAAAGAGATACACATGTGGGGGGGGTAGAGATGGAGAAAGAGCGAGAGAGATTACGAAGAGAAAGAAAGAAGGTGCAAAATAGAGAGGTGAGTAAGAGCGAGAGAAAGAGAGAGAGAGAGAGAGAGAAAGAGAAAAGGGGAAGGAGTGCTCCAGCATTGCGTAGGGGAACAGTGCAGCACCACATCGAAAGCAAGCTCCTTGTCAGTCAGCACTGTGGCGTCACCAATAATACAACACACACACACACACACACACACACACACACACACACACACACACACACACACACACACACACACACACACACACACACACACACACACACACACACACACACACACACACACACACACACACACACACACACAGTCAATTACAGGGAGAAAACACAACAAGGGGTACACCATGCCGGCGGGATCTAGCCAGGGGTGGAACGGAGTGAGAGTGTAGAGTGTCAGGAAGAGGGAGAGAGAAAGAGAGTGAAGTGCTTTAGAAAATGCCACATGCGAAAATAATATGAATACGGAGACTTCGAGAGAGTGAGGGGTGCAATAAAAACAGAGCGTGTGAACCGAGTGGGTGTCAGTGTGAGAGTGGGGGACAGGAAGAGAGGGGGAGGAAGGCCCATACGGACGTTGTTATGATTCATAAGAGCAGAGGAGCACATGCAAAGCTCCTAGTGGGTTCATCATAACCACACGGCTTTGACCTGGACATCCCACACACACACACACACACACACACACACACACACACACACACACACACACAGCTATGTCTTACTATACTTGTGATGACTTTTTGAGGACCCAACTATTGATTCTCATTCAAAATCCTATTTTCCATAACCACAACTTTAACCCTAACTCCTAACCTTCAATTTAACCCCTAACCCGTAATTCTAACCCTAACCCTGAAACTAACCCCTAAGTATAATAGCCTTTTTAACGAGTGGCAAAATGTTCTCACTTCTCTGAGTTTTAGTTGGTTTACTATTCCTGTGAGGACTTCTGTTACTCACAAGTATAGTAAAATGTGTCCACACACACACGCACGCACGCACGCACGCACGCACGCACGCACGCACGCACGCACGCACGCACGCACACGCACGCACACACACACACACACACACACACACACACACACACACACACACACACACACACACACACACACACACACACACACACACACACACACACACACACACACACACAGTACACTATAACATTCTCAATCAGTGGACTGGCTTATCGCCGGGCGGATTAGTTTTCTCTGACCTGTCCTGTAAAAATGTCCAGCAGACACTGTCCTGCTCTGTCTGACTATTGATTTGTGGGTCAGAGAGGTGGATGAGGCTAATAAAATATTAGGCCCTAAAACAAGATTACGTGAGGTATCAAACCCCAGGTTTTATCACCCCTATGGAGGGACGGAATTTATTTGGGAGAAGGGTTTGGAGGTGGAAAGAGGTAGGAACTGACACTCACAGGAACGAACACCCGGACGCACACACACACACACACACACACACACACACACACACACACACACACACACACACACACACACACACACACACACACACACACACACACACACACACACACACACACACACACGCTATGAACTCTGTGTCTGGGTCTGAAGCGCTGTGTGTGTGTGTGTGTGTGTGTGTGTGTGTGTGTGTGTGTGTGTGTGTGTGTGTGTGTGTGTGTGTGTGTGTGTGTGTGTGTGTGTGTGTGTGTGTCTCTGAGAATAAATGTGCTTGCGTTTGGGAGTCCAGCCAACAGTGTTTAAATCCAGGAAACCTCATTATCTTTCTGAATAATAAAACAAGCTTTCGTCCTGCTATCAAAGTCGTATAATATATGCCATTTAGCAGACATTTTTATCCAAAGCGACTTACAGTCATGGTTGCATACATTTTACGTATGGGTGGTCCCGGGAAACGAACCCATTAGCCTGGCAGCCTGGTGCCAATCTCTACCAACTGAGCTACAATTTACTAATTTTCTTTTAATCTTTGTGAAATGTCGAGGTGCTTGGACGTCGCCAGGAGACAATGGAACATGCATTTGTCTTTTTTCAATTACTTCCTGCTCATCGCAACATGTTGCTAAAAATGTGTTTTGTTGGGATCAGACCTGGGATCAATTACTATTTCAGATATCTCAATCACTTTCGTTTACATTTGAAATACGTACTTAGATATGTTTTATTTGAAAAGACAATTAGTTGAGTATTTGAAAGTATTTCAAAATAGTCAAATACATTAACTCAAATACACTCCCGTGCATTTAACCCAGATTTGAAAACAGTATTTGAAATAAGTATTTGAAAATACTCCCAAAAACAATTTGTATTTGAAAATGCTCAAATACACAGGAAAAAAGTATTTTAATTTCCAGATACTAAAATACACATGTATTTGAATCCAGGTCAGGATGGGAATGTCTCTTTAACCAAACATTTGGGAGAGTGTGATACAGGGGAACAAATACAAAAACTGGAAAAGAATGACATATTTCAAGGAACCGAATCAGAACCGGGAACGAAAGTGATCTATATTGTTCTATACTGTTTAAAAGCATGGGAACAGGTTAATAATGTTATTTCACTTTCCAGGCATTTTTTCCAGTCCCACAAAAAAACGTAATAAAGTGCATATTCAAAGCCCTTAGTCAACCAGAAACCTCTTCCAGTGTCTGCCTGCCAGCTGAAAATCTTGGCCAGTGTGTGTGAGTCTATAGGCTACCTGCCCCTCCCCACGGAAGCATAGACTACTGTAGCCTACTGACGTTACAAGCGTGATTCAGAAAATAGGGAGAGATATTTTTAATTACAGAATAATGGATTAACTTTTTCAATGCTAGTTAGGGATACTCTTACAGTTCATGTGGGTCTTGTTCAGATAACGCATGTCATCACAAGATGCCAATCCTCCTCCTCCACCCTCTCTCGCTCTCTACCCGCAAAATGTAACCACGTTGCATCGCGCGCCCTAGACCTACACTTGTCTTTCCACCACGAATGTAACCAACAATAGCTCGCCCGCTCCATAGCAAGCTGCTCTATCCGCACTGATTGGTGAAGTCATTTAATGTCGAACTAAATGTTTTAAAAAACAACGACAGAGAGCGATTTTAAAAGGAACAGAAAGGAACGAGATAAACCGGTACTTTTTGGGGGTTCCGAATTTTATTCTTCTGGTCAGAACAGTGGAACGGAACGGAAAAAAAGATGGTTCTGTTCCAAAACGAAACGATTGGAGAGGAAAAAAAGCGGTTCCAACCCTTGGTGCAATCTTTGAATTGAGAATGTCCCTTTTTAAAAGTTCACATTTCACATGGGTCTACGTGGCTGTTTATGAGCTATGGCTGTGGTCATTGGCTGTCACACCATTGTATTAATATCTTTATTGAACGTGTCACCCCGTCAATGGACATCATCATCTCCTCCTTTATGGTCACATTTAGCATCATTGGCATTGTGGTTTTGACCTTTCTGTCACCGCACACAGACACACGCACACACACAGCTCTTTTTCTCATCCCGGAGAAGAGCAAAAGACACAGGGAAACTTTACAATTCTGCAGACTGAGATACAAAGATTAGAGAGGGGGAGAAAGCGAGACAGACAGAGAAAAGGAGAGCGATAGGATAAAGAGATAAACCCAGAGCCTGTAGAGAGGGATCACACGGACCTCCTGACATTTGAGAGGTGCGATTGAGGGACGGAGGGGGGGGTTTAGAGAATAATAAAAGATAGCGACAATGAAAAGGAGGAGAAAAAAGCGAATATGGGTGTAAAAGTGAGCCGATCTCTCTTCTGCGGTTTGCAGAGTGTTACAATAGAGGGAGAAAAGAGCTAAACAGGCGGTGAAATGTCAAACTGTGTGATGGTCAGGTTGCCTGTGCATGCCATTGGGGGGTTTAGTGTGTGTGAAATGCAGGGGTTATCATCAGTGTGTGTGTGTGTCTGTTTTGTCCCTGTGTGTTTTTGTCTTTGTGTATGTGAAAGGGAGCCTAAGCACACTGGGGCAGACCCCATTTAGTCGACTATTCCATTGTTTGGTCGATAGGCTGTTGGTCGACCAATACTTTTTTAGTCGAGCAGTGGCAGATACGGTGCGTTCGGAAAGTATTCACACCTCTTCCACACTTTGTTACGTTACAGCCTAATCCTAAAATTCATGAAGGAAAAAAAAATCCTCATCAATCTACACACACAAGATTTGCGTACTCGAGATTGAGCTCAGGTGCATCCTGTTTCCATTGGTCATCCGTGAGATGTTTCCACAACTTGATTGAAGTCCGCCTGTGGTAAATTCAATTGGTTGGACGTGATTTGGAAAGGCACACACCTCTTTATATGAGGTCCCACAGTTGACAGTGCATGTCAGAGCAAAAACCAAGCCATGAGGTTGAAGGAATTGTCCGTAGAGCTCCGAGACAGGATTGTGTCGAGGGACAGATCTGGGGAAGGGTACCAAAAAATGTCTGCAGCATTGAAAGTCCCCGAAAACACAGTGGCCTCCATCATTCTTAAATGGAAGATGTTTGGAACCACCAAGACTCTTCCTAGAGCTGGCCACCTGGCTAAACTGAGCAATCGGGGGAGAAGGCCCTTGGTCAGGGAAGTGACCAATAACCCTATGGTCACTCTGACAGAGCTCTAGAGATCCTCTGTGGAGATGGGAGAAACTTCCAGAAAGATAACCATCTCTGCAGCACTCCACCAATCAGGCCTTTATGGTAGAGTGGTCAGACAGAAGTCACTTCTCAGTAAAAGGCACATGACAGCCCGCTTGGATTTTGCCAAAAGGCACCTAAAGACTCTCAGACCATGAGAAACAAGGTTCTGGCACCACCCCTACGGTGAAGCATGGTGGTGGCAGAATTATGCTGTGGGGATATTTTTCAACGGCAGGGACTGGGAGACTAGCCAGGATCGAGGCAAAGATGAATGGAGCAAAGTACAGAGAGATCATTGATGAAAACCTGTTCCAGAGTGCTCAGGATCTCAGACTGGGATGAAGGTTCACCTTCCAACTGGACAAATACCCGAAGCACACAGCCAAGACAACGCAGGATTGGCTTCGGGACAAGTCTCTGAATGTTCTTGATGTCTGGCCCAGCCAGAGCTCGGACTTGAACCCAATCAAACATTTCTGGAGAGACCTGAAAATAGCTGTGCAGCGACGGTCCCCATCAAACCTGACAGATCTTGAGAGGATCTGCAGAACAGAAAGCGGAGAAACTCCCAAAATACAGCTGTGCCAAGCTTGTAGCATCATACCCAAGAAGACTCGAGGCTGTAATCACTGCCAGAGGTGCTTCAACAAAGTTTACAAACAGAGTACTTATGTAAATGTGATATTTCTGTTTTTAAATTGAATACATTTGCAAAAATGTCTAAAAACATGTTTTTGCTTTGCGATTATGGGGTATTGTATGTAGATTGAGGGGGGGAAATAGAATAGGATAAGGCTGTAATGTAACAAAAGTGTTGAAAAAGTCAAGGGGTCTGAATACTTTCCGAATGCACTTGTAAACATAAAAAAAAGTATGGCACTCGAGACACCTGTCAGATTCACGCCTGTCTGTGTGGACTAATCCATTGTGGAGGCCGCGGGGGTGGCACACCAGTATCAACAGTCGTACATTTATCGTTAATTCCCATAATTTCTCGTCTACGTTTGTTTTGGTTACAGTCATTTTTGTTAATTCATTCAATTATTATTATTACAGTCTTACCGTTGTCATTGTAGGAGTGGACATTCTGTTTGCAGAGCGCACAACCTAGGGTACACTTGTGAGAAGAATGTTTTGGTTTATTTAATTCCATTTATGAGATGTCAATTTATTAATTGTCTTTTGTTTGGAGCTCTCCTGTCAGTGTTGAGTAAGGACACCCTCTTGATTACACATTTAACTAGGCTGGCCTGTGCGCAAATGTAGGCTTATAAATGTGCCAATTTGGGGATCTGGTACTATTTCTGATTGTTTTAAATCACCGTCACTGTGGAGCTTCTCAAATATTTTTTTTCTTTGCCACAAACAGTAAGTCAACAAAGTCTGTTTTTACATCCATTGAGAATGACAATATTTCCTGAATGTAGCCTACTTGAAACATCTTTCAAGCTCTCTCCTTTTCAATAACCAATCAGGATGAGCGGGGGAAATGATATCATGCTCTGGTTGGGTGGAAACGTCGTAAAAGAGGCCTACCTGATTACTTCTTATCCCTTGGGCAAATAGCCTACAGCTGTGTCTATCTGTCCAGAGCTCACTGGCACAGGAATCTCTGAGTGCCCAGAATAATTTATACAATGTTGCAATTTTGCTAACACCATCTTCTGGCTGACCAAGTTAATAGTTGATACAATGTTTCAAGTTCCTTGCAGACAGGCCATGCATAGCCAATGTGATAGGATATTTTTTTTTTATCAGGATATGTTCTACCTGCTGGCTGCAATGTTTTTATTTGTCGGCTTTATGTAGGCTATTTTTACACATTGGCAATGGCAATAGAAGTAACTTTTAGATTTGTATCGTTTTCATTTAGATCGAGTTTTGGATTAACCACATGACATTGATTTTGAGGTATAAGGACCTTATTATAAATGAAATGGAACTGTTCCACAAAAATTGCATATGAAACTGATAACTGGCACGCAGATTAGTAGAAATGGGACGATGACTGAGCACTCCAAATGTAAAAAGGTTGCCGCCCACTGGTGTAGCCTATTACTGACAACTTCAGGAGCTTAATAGCAGAATCTGCAAAGACCAGCAGCAGTTTGCATTGGAAGGAGGAGGGTCGGGAACAGGTTATTTTCTTCTGGTTAGGCAATATTGATCTCTGACTCCCTCTTTAGTCATTTGTGTGTCTTCATTTTGAATCGCGGGGCTTAAAGCATCAGACAAGCATCCGGTAGCCTACATATAGTTGATTTTATTTAAACATAGGGTGTGTCAAATAATTTGAACAGACGACTCTCGGTCGACCGGCACTGGCAGATTGCTAAGGAGTGTTGGTAGTTGTACTAACCTCAGGTCAGGGAGATGGGGTGTGTATGATTCTGCAGTGTCCCACTAAGCGATCCTAGTGAATATGTGTGCCCTCCTGCACACATACATCTATGGGTTTAACTCGTGCTGCAGGAAGGCTTTGTCACACACACACACACACACACACACACACACACACACACACACACACACACACACACACACACACACACACACACACACACACACACACACACACACACACACACACACACACACACACACACACACACACACACACCTCCTTCTGCCCCTTTCTCTCTCCTTTACATCCCCTCCTTTTGTCAAGTTAATAGGCTGTTTTCATGACGGCCAGAGAGTCAAATCTCACCGACCAGCTGTGGTGTGGCGTGTGTGTTTAACACCTTACACGGTAATGTTTAAGTGGCTTTGCTTGTGTGCTTGAGTGTGTGTGTGTGTGAGTGCACTAATGTGTGAGTATCTGTATGTGTGTTGATGTGCTGCTAATGCTGTCGCCTTGGGCTTTACTGTACAGTCTTGTTGTCAAACTATGAGCGTGGCTCCTGTATTTTCTATGTGTTGTGTGCCTGGAGCATGGTGTGTGACTGTGTATGTGTGTATTTGTCTGTATGTGTGTGTGTCTCAGCTGTAGACAGAGGCAGGTGGCTCACCTCAGGGAATGACAATTCATGTCATATTGTGTGTCCTGCCGTTGGGACAATGACGGAACACAACACATTATAACCTTTGTATGGTCTAGGAACTAAATATACACACACACACGCACGCACACACACACACACGCACGCACGCACACACACGCACACACGCACACACACACACACACACACACACACACACACACACACACACACACACACACACACGCACACACACACACGCGCACACACACGCGCACACACACACACGCACGCACGCGCACACACACAATACATGACATCCTCTCTTTCCCCTCCATAGTATGCCTTGTTTTAAGGGCAGAAAATACACCAGCCTCTTAACTGTCTTTCTCATTCTTCCATCCGAACACGTCATTTGAATTTGGCAGAGGAGAGATTGCAGTTGACACACTCGGCACAGAGGGAGAGAAAGAGGAAGGGAGATGGGTGCTAAATATTTCCTTTCTGTGATTTAAGAGAGAGTCCCAGGCCACACTGTCAGTGTTTAATCTACAGTCTAAACAGTCTGCACCTCCACTAAGCAGCTTTACAATAGCACTGCCATCTCTGCTAATGGGACACATTATTCCACACACATTCTCTTTTATTTCTCTCTCTCTCTCTCTCTCTCTCTCTCTCTCTCTCTCTCTCTCTCTCTCTCTCTCTCTCTCTCTCTCTCTCTCTCTCTCTCTCTCTGTCTCTCTGTCTCTCTCTGTCTCTCTGTCTCTCTGTCTCTCTCTTTCTCTATCTCTCTCTGTCGCTCTGTCTCTGTATCTCTCTCTCTCCCCCTCTCTTTCTCTGTCTCTCTCTCTAGAGATGTTTGTCTATTGGTACATCAGTACGTCAGGCACGCTCTATCAGAGATACTCTGTGGACCGTAGATGGTCTATTCTCTGACTATGGCATCCTTCATTTATCATCCGTCATCAGTATTGGGATGGGCTGACATCGCAACACTCCCTCTCTCTCTCTCCCCCCTCTCCCGTTCCCTCTCTGGTATCATGTTTTGTTACGGGTGGATCCTATAACCTATCCCTGGTGAGGGCTTGTTAGACATGAGGATAGGGAGAGAGTGTTGAAGAGAAAGAAGGGAGTAGGAGTAGAATAGAGGGGGAAGATAGGGAGGAGGTGGAGAGCAATGGAAGCCCCTAATAGCAACACACACACACACACACAAAGAGAATGGCGAGGTAAACAGATGCAGGTTGTCAGTCTTCCATCACACAGATAAGACCGCCTCGGCAACCCTCCCCCTCATCGGCTAGCTTTTGCTGTAGCCTATGTCAATGAGGGTTAGCGTTAGGGGGCCTACACACTCATCCACAGGCCAGGGGTATACACACACACACACACACGGTTGTGATCAATTCTGTAGTTCAGATGTGAAAGGCTCTCTGCTTTGAGGACTGCTGTGATTCTGCTGTAAGGGGTTGCTGACATCACAGGCTAAACTACACCACATATCGACCGCGTCTTTGATCGGCTCCACCTCAAATCAACCGCGTGTCATGGCGGCTGAGGAGAAGTGTGTGCGCCTGTGTGTGTGCGCCTGTGTGTGCCTGTGGCCCGTGTGTTTCGTGGGAGATGGTCTATTTTCCCATGTTTCTCACTGTTCTTCAGTGTATAACACTGGAAATCCTGACAGCGAGGCTTGGTTTCTCCATGTACCCGCTTTTGTTCTGATGTTTGGTGCTTGTTATCAAGGATTTCGCAGTGATCTTGTGACACCTGGAACCTAATCTACATCGTCTCGCCCCATTGTGAGAGTGAGATGTATTTATTTGGTGTGTGGTGTGCATTACAGTATCCAATATATTTTTGTCAGCACCACAAAGACTAACATTGGACAGTATCTAGTTCTCGGAGCGAGGAAGGAAGAGGGAGAGAAGGAGAGAGAGAGAGAGAGAGAGAGAGGGAGAGGGGGGTGAGGAGGGAAAGACAAAACAAGCCAACCCAGCAAACCAACATTGTCTTTGTTAAAGTTCCCAGAATATTCGTTAGGTCTCAGCAAATGTTCTCACAAAAACTGTCCAGTCTTGCTGATATAGCAAGAACGTTCCTAGAACACATTTAATCTGTTCTTTAAAGGTTCCCAGAACGTTCCATTCGGTTGTTGGAACAGTCTGAGGAGGACATAGTGGGGACGTCACAACATATATGTCCCTAAAACACAAAAACTGACCCGTTGTGCATATGATTCTACAATGTTTCTTTTAGGGTGCAAGAAACATTCACCTTATGTTACAAGAACCTTCCCAGAACACATTTCGTCTGTTCTTTAAAAGGTTCCCAGAATGTTTCTTTAGGTTCGGGGAAATTGAGGGGATATGAAAAGAGAGAGATTCACAAAACACAAAAAACTTTCCAGTTGCACTGACATTCAGATAAATTGTGTATAAGTGTGCACAAAACATTCCTTTTGTGGTTGCGAGTGTTGACAGAACAGCCTTTCGGACTTCTTTAAAGGCTCCCAGAACATTTCATAAAGGTGTGAGTACGTCACAAGAGAGAGTTTCCTAAAACACAAAATATCCTCAATTGTGATGACATTCATGTAATGTTTAAGTTAGGTTGCTCAGGACATTCCTATAACGTTGACAAAACACTTGGTCAAAGTTCCTCAAATTCGTATTTGATAAGTTCCTTATATCCATAAGTGCTTACATTTGTCCTTTTTCACACTCAGCCATGATTTTGACAGCAACCCTGGAGCAATTACAGTTAAGTGCCTTGCTCAAGGACACAATGGTAGATTTTTCACCTAGTCGGCTCAGGGGTTTGAACCAGCAACCTTTCGGTTTCCTGGACCAACAATCCCAACCGCTAGGCTTACATGTTGTCCTTTGAAGGTGGTGTAGAGACACATGGCATTTTAATTGAATTCGTAGGACATTTTAACAGAATTTAATCATACAAACATAACCATATATTTTACACTTTACATATTGACAATCTGCACATTATTTAGTTCATAGGACATTTTGAACCGCGTATAATCACACAAACAACCATATTTTTTACACGACATATTAGGGATGTGACATTGACCATTTTTGGTCACGTTCAAGCGGACATTTCTGTATCAGTTTTCTGCTAAAACAACAAGAATATTTAAAGCAATTCCACATGAAATCATATTGCATGGTATGACCGCTAGGGGGCACACAAACAAAACGCTAGACAAGCTACATTCCTTGCCAAATTATGACAGCTTGATCACACATTCAAAATGGACGGGTTGATTTAAATAAACACGGGTTGATTTATAATAAAATAAACATGTGGTTTGATGAAGGCAAATTTGCGTGTTAATTAGCCTAGCAGCCTACTCTGTTTCCATGTTTAACCAAAGCCTGCCCACCAAGCTCCCGAATCAAACACAGGGCAAAAGCAAACATGTGCCAAATGTGGGTGTATACGGGTTAAAAATGGAATTAAATGTAGCACGGTCCACGGTGACATTGATGAGAAAGACGCGCCTGTTTCAGTAGCGCTCACGTTGCACGTGCGGTCCTTCATTTAGCAAATGACCTCTCAACTCAACTAGGCCACTGACAACGGCTGCGTATCAACTGCAATCATTTCTATAATCGCCGCTTTTTTGTGTGTTAACGACGATGACGTGCGGAGCGTCAGTTTCCCTTTATGATGATGATCGGGGGACCTGTTGGTGGTAGTTTTGGGATAACTGCGCTGTGAAAGAAATTTGGTGGAGGAATTATATATATATTTTTTCGGTTCTGGATTTAATTTTGTTTAAACGTTTTTATGTTCACACCCAGTACTTCTTATGTTGACAGTCTGCACATGTGAGGTTTGTATCTGCAATGTTTGGTTCCCAAGACAAGTCTTTTATCCTCTGCGTCACCAGGGAAGCTCGCTTGCGTCTTCTTTTTTCAGTATATACCCATGGCAGTATGGTCAATCAGGAATTCCATGCTTCTATTTAAGCCTTCTTAGATATAACTAACCAATAGAATTACTGGTAACTGGGTTTATTCACCATTACCAAACCCATCCTCTTCATATGCTGGGTACTTCGGGTGAGTTTTGCTGAACGGTCAATTTTTACACAGTGATTGATTTTTTTACAGTCTAAATTCTGCATTTCGGACTCAATTTAAACATCTATATAAAGACGTCCTCTCTTTTAGTAGATTGTACCTGAGCCACGATGTCACAGTTTAGAAACAGAGAAACGTGGTTAAAGAACATGTGGGATTGAACCTGCGAGCTTCAACTTTGCAGTTAGATCATTAACCCTCTGCACCACCAGGGGATAACTGTTGTATTGCAGACACAGTCTCTTAAAATCTTCTCATCTGTTTCATATGCACAATAATATTCTTGCAATAATAAGGGAATGTTCAGTGCCACACAGGGCCGCGGAGGTCACAATATTTCACCCTAAATGCATCCTAAAAAAATCGATGCCTTTTGCCGACATCGGCCATTGTGCGTGGTCCGAAGCACCTCACTCACACGCCTCTACAACACATTATCATATCTTTCTCATGGGGACACACAACTGCGCGCGTCCGTATCCAATTCGGAGGTGCATATTGAAGATATTTTGAAAAACTGTCCCCATTTGCTTTTCGTCAGCCAACAAGATGAGTAGAACTAATGAGCCGCAAAAGCACACTAGCCTATGTCAATCTCGTGTCCCCCATAGTACAAAAGTGGACCTATTCTATTCTGTGGGAGAAATAAATATTCCAAACTTAGTCTGGGACAATTGTGGGATGCGATCGATGAATTTCATCACAACTGAGCCTATTTTGTGTTTTGGGACCATATCTCTTGTAATTTATCTACACTGTTCCCACGACCTGCAAACCTTTTTAAAGAACTCAAATGCGGTTCTGTCAACATTCTTGTGTTCTGGGAACGTTCTTGCAACATCAAGTGAATGTTTTATACAAGCATCATATAACCATCGGCATGACTGGACAGTTTTTGTGTTACGAGAACAATTGCCGCGACCTAACAAATGTTCTGGGAACTCTCACAGAACCAGTTTTGGTTTGCTGGGGAAACATTACTGGTACATTGTGTTAACACATTACCTGGAAACCAAATGAGAACTTTTGGGGAATGTTCTGTGGTGGTTGTTACAGATGATGAGCACAACATTTTCATGAATGTTAGGAGGACAAGGATATTTCGTTTAAAACAAATGAATGTTTCTGGGATGGTATCATCCTGTTAGATAAAACAGATAATATTTCAATGGAATCTTAGCTAATGTTCTGGGAATGTTCCCGGTTTGCTGGGCAGGTGTTTAGGCTTATTAAACCTTACACACGTTAATTTGTCTGTAGGGAACATTCCAAGTCAGAGTGTTTAGACTAGAGCCCACCAACATTGAGTTTCCCCTTAGACAAATCACATCCACGCGGTGCCTGTTTTTAATTACCAAACTGACGAGGTTGCATGGAAAGTATCAGAGTGGGCAGTTTACGCTGTGTAGGCTGTCTACGGGAGCAGGTGGGGAGAAAGGTGTGTTTGTGCACGTGTGATATGCGTTTGCTATGAGGAGGTCGACACTCAAACACACACAGCCATTTGTGTTTAACACATGCTTAAAGCTATATCTGTCTCTATAAGTAGAGACAGATTGTAGACATACCTGTGAAGCTTTATGAAGGCTGATGCTGCTGTGTCCCTGTATCTGAGGAGTGCTGCTTTCTTACACGGAACCCAAACCGGCTGCGCTCATGCTCCAAATCAAATGTATTTATATAGCCCTTCTTAAAGTGCTGTACAGAAACCCAGCCTAAAACCCCAAACAGCAAGCAATGCAGGTGTAGAAGCACGGTGGCTAGGAACAACTCCCTAGAAAGGCCAAAACCTAGGAAGAAACCCAGAGAGGAACCAGGCTATGAGTGGTGGTCAGTCCTCTTCTGGCTGTGCCAGGTGGAGATTATAACTGTAGCGATTGTTGTCGGGAGAATGAGAAGACGACCAAAGTGCAGCGTGGTACGTCTTCATAATCCTTTTAATAAAGATGAATACTATAACAAAAACAACAAACCGACAAACGAACAGTTCTGCAAAGTGCAACAAAACACTAAACAGAAAATAACTACCCACAAATCATAGTAGGAAAACAGGCTGCCTAAGTATGCTTCTCAATCAAAGACAACGATCGACAGCTGCCTCTGATTGGGAACCATACCAGGCCAAACACAGAAATACAAACAAAAACATAGAATTCCCACCCCAACTCACGCCCTGACCAAACTAAAACAGAGACATAAAATAGGAACTAAGGTCAGGACAGCACAGTACCCCTCCCGCTCCCATAGGGGAGGGTCTGGGTGGGCATCTGTCCGCGGTGGCGGCTCTGGCTCGGGACGTGGACGCCTTTGGAGCTGCGACCCTCGGCGCCAACCTCGGACTGAGGACCCTTGCAGCGGACCCTGAATAGACGGGAGACTCTGGCAGCGCCGGAGTGAAGGGCGACTCTGGCAGCGCCGGAGTGAAGGGCGACTCTGGCAGCGCCGGAGTGAAGGGCGGCTCTGGCAGCGCCGGAGTGAAGGGCGGCTCTGGCAGCGCCGGAGTGACGGGCGGCTCTGGCAGCTCCTGACTGACGGGCGGCTCTGGCAGCTCCTGACTGACGGGCGGCTCTGGCAGCTCCTGACTGACGGGCGGCTCTGGAAACTCCTGAATGACGGGCGGCTCTGGAAGCTCCTGACTGACGGGCGGCTCTGGAAGCTCCTGACTGACGGGCGGCTCTGGAAGCTCCTGACTGACGGGCGGCTCTGGAAGCTCCTGACTGACGGGCGGCTCTGGCGGCGCCTGACTGACGGGCGGCTCTGGCGGCGCCTGACTGACGGGTGGCTCTGGAGGCGCCTGACTGACGGGCGGCTCTGGCAGCTCCAGACAGGAGGGAGGAGGCGGAGAGACATCCTGGTCTTCGCAGGAGGCACAGGATAGACCGGGCCGTGGAGGCGCACAGGAGGTCTCGAACTGTGGGCCTGCACAACCCGTCCTGGCTGGATGGTGATTTTACCCCAGCACGTGCAGGCAAAGGACGCACTGGGCTGTGCAGACACACGGGAGACACAGTGCGCAGAGCCGACACAGGATATACTGGCCCGAGGAGACGCACTGGCTGCCTGGAGAGCAGGGCTGGCACCATCCTCCCTGGCTGGATCCTCACCCTAGCCCGGCAGATGCGGGGAGCTGGGATGTAGCGCACCGGGCTAAGAACGTGTACTGGGGACACTGTGTGACAATAACAGAACATGGCCAAGATGTTCAAATGTTCATAAATGACCAGCATGGTCAAATAATAATAATCACAGTAGTTGTCGAGTGTGCAACAAGTCAGCACCTCAGGAGTAAATGTCAGTTGGCTTTTCATAGCCGATCATTAAGAGTATCTCTACCGCTCCTGCTGTCTCTAGAGTAGAGGTCGACCGATTATGATTTTTCAACGCCAATACCGATTCCGATTATTGGAGGACCAAAAAAAGCCGATACCGATTAATTGGCCAATGTTTTTACATTTTATTTGTAATAATGACAATTACAACAATACTGAATGAACACTTCTTTTACCTTAATATAATACATCAATAAAATCAATTTAGCCTCAAATAAATAATGAAACATGTTCAATTTGGTTTAAATAATGCAAAAACAAAGTGTTGGTGAAGAAAGTAGAAGTGCAATATGTGCCATGTAAAAAAGCTAACGTTTAAGTTCCTTGCTCCGAACATGAGAACATATGAAAGCTGGTGGTTCCTTTTAACATGAGTCTTCAATATTTCAAGGTAAGACGTTTTAGGTTGTAGTTATTATAGGAATTATAGGACTATTTCTCTCTATTATACCATTTGTATTTCATATACCTTTGACTATTGGATGTTCTTATAGGCACTTTAGTATTGCCAGTGTAACAGTATAGCTTCCGTCCCTCTCCTCGCCTCTACCTGGGCTCGAACCAGGAACACATCGACAACAGCCACCCTCGAAGCATCATTACCCATCGCTCCACAAAAGCCGCAGCCCTTGCAGAGCAAGGGGAACAACTACTCCAAGTCTCAGCGCAAGTGATGTCACCGATTGAAATGCTATTAGCGCGCACCCCACTAACTAGCTAGCCATTTCACATCGGTTACACCAGCCTAATCTCGGGAGTTGATAGGCTTGAAGTCATAAACAGCTCAATGCTTGAAGCACAGCGAAGAGCTGCTGTCAAATGCACGAAAGTGCTGTTTGAATGAATGCTTACGGGCCTGCGGCTGCCTACCACCGCTCAGTCAGACTGCTCTATCAGATATCAAATCATAGACTTAATAACATAATAACACACAGAAATACGATCCTTAATATGTCATTAATATGGTCGAATCCGGAAACTCATTTTTGAAAACGAAATGTTTATTCTTTCAATGAAATACAGAACCGTTTCGTATTTCATCTAACGGGTGGCATCCCTAAGTCTAAATATTGCTGTTATATTGTACAACCTTCAATGTTATGTCATAATTATGTACAATTCTGGCAAATTAATTGTGGTCTTTGTTAGGAATAAATGGACGGCCCAAACTGCTGCATATACCCTGACTGCTTTCACGGAACGCAAGAGAAGTGACACACTTTCCCAAATTATAAGAAATTCATGTTAGCAGGCAATATTAACTAAATATGCAGGTTTAAAAATATATACTTGTGTATTGATTTTAAAGAAAGGCATTGATGTTTATGGATGGGTTTGGTGCAACGACAGTGCTAAATCAAGTAGGCTGTGATTCGATAAGAAATTAACAGGCACCGCATCGATTATATGCAACGTAGGACACGCTAAAAAAACTAGTAATATCATCAACCATGTGTAGTTAACTAGTGATTATGTTAAGATTGATTGTTTTTTTTATAAGAAAAGTTTAATGCTAGCTGGCAACTTACCTTGGCTTCTTGCTGCCCTCGCATAACAGGTAGTCAGCCTGCAGGCTCCTCATGGAGTGCAATGTAAGGCAGGTGGTTAGAGCGTTGGACTAGTAACCGGAAGGTTGCAAAAACAAATCCCCGAGCTGACAAGGTAAAAAATCTGTTGTTCTTCCCCTGAACAAGGCAGTTAACCCACCATTCCTAGGCCGTCATTGAAAATAAGAATGTGTTCTTAACTGACTTGCCTAGTTAAATAAAGGTGTAAAAAAATATATTAACATTTTTAAAAAAGTGTCCAAAAATGCAGATTTCTGATTGTTATGAAAACTTGAAATCGGCCCTAATTGATCGGCCATTCCGATTAATCGGTCGACCTCTACTCTAGAGAGTTGAAAACAACAGGTCTGGGACAGGTAGCACATCTGGTGAACAGGTCAGGGTTCCATAGCCGCAGGCAGAACAGTTGAAACTGGAGCAGCAGAATGGCCTGGTGGACTGGGGACAGCAAGGAGTCATCATGCCAGCCAGGTAGTCCTAAGGCATGGTCCTAGGGCTCATGTTCTCCGAGAGAAAAAAAGAAAGAGAGAAAGAGAGAATTAAGGTTCACCATCGTGCATACATTTATTTTGTCCCCCAACACCAAATGTGATCACGACACACAGGTTAAAATATCAAAACAAACTCTGAACCAATTACATTAATTTGGGAACAGGTCGAGAAGCATTAAATATTTATGGCAATTTAGCTAGTTAGCTTGCACTTGCTAGGTAATTTGTCCTATTTAGCCAGCTTGCTGTTGCTAGCTAATTTGTCCTGGGATATAAACATTGAGTTGTTATTTTACCTGAAATGCACAAGGTCCTCTAATCTGACAATTAATCCACACATAAAACGGTTATCGTTTCTAGTCATCTCTGCTCCTTCCAGGCTTTTTAATCTTTGAACTTATATGGTGATTGGCATCTAAACTTTCATAGTATTACCACGGCGACCGGCAAAACAGTTAGTATTTCAATCACCCACGTGGGTATAACCAATGAGGAGATGGCATGTGGGTACCTGCTTCTATAAACCAATGAGGAGATTGGAGAGGCAGGACTTTCAGCGCGATCTGGGTCGGAAATAGAAAGGAGTTCTATTTTAGCCCTTGGCAACACAGACGCTCGTTGGCGCCGCACGAGCAATGTGGGTGAAATAAGAAATAATAGAATAACATAGATTTCAAAATGTATTTTGCAACGCTCACGCACGCGATGCGAGCGGTGTGGTCAGCCTATTTCTTTCTAACTGCTTCCAGCCTCACACAGATGACAGTAACACATTCATATGTGGATAGCGTGGAATTGTTAGTCGACTTTGTCCCAAGTTTACCACTGCTGTGTGTGTGTGTGTGTGTGTGTGTGTGTGTGTGTGTGTGTGTGTGTATCAGCGTCAGGAATATCTTAACTAAACTCTGTGTGGCATTTGCCCCCTTGAATGTTCTCTCCTGTTTGTATCATGCTCCTTCCCATGTGAAAGTCAAACACTGTCAAACCTAGAGTTTACCCCCAACTCTGTTCAGCCAGCCCACACAAAGTGAAGAGCAAACAGTCCCTCTCAGACATAAATGCCAAAGATAATGGATTTTGCACAGTGTGTGTGGAGGTGTTTCTATGTGAGCTCAAGTGGGTCTCTCTCTCTCATCTGTATGTATCTCTATCTCCATCTCTGTATGGTCAGATGTCTGTTTAAAACAGTGAGATGAGTGTCCTCTGCTTTCTCAGATCCTTTCTCTTGGCCTGTTGGTTTCTGTTTACCAATGTTGATGTTTTGCAGCTACTTCTGGTCCCGGGACATCTGTGTGTAGTTTTACAGTGAATTACTGGCAACTAGTTGCAGTAAATATACAGTAAATATTATATAGTAGTCTTACTATAATCATAATACAACAATTTACTGTATTTTACAGTTTAATTATCTGCATAATTGCTATGAAATAACAGTATCTTGTTGTATTCTAATTACAGCAAAACCCTTGTAATGTATTATATTTACTGTATTTTTACTGCAATTCAGTTTGCCAGTGAATAACTAATTTCACAGTGCAGTTTGACTATGCTACTGATATTGCCTGGGTTTTTTAATGAAAAATTACTTGTAGATCAATGACTGTCACAGTTTTAAGCGTAGTTCGACACTGGGGGAGAGGTCACGTCACTTGTCACAAAATATTAGGTATTTTTGGAAGGTAGAATGTAGAGGTCGACCGATTATGATTTTTCAACGCCGATACCGATTATTGGAGGACCAAAAAAAGGCAGATATGTTTTTATTTTATTTATTTATTTGTAATAATGACAATTACATCAATACTGAATGAACACTTATTTTAACTTAATATAATCAATCAAATCTATTTCGCCTCATAGTGAAACATGTTCAATTTGGTTTAAATAATGCAAAAAAAAAAAGTTTTGAAGAAGAAAGTAAAAGTGCAATATGTGCCATGTAAAAAAGCTAACGTTTAAGTTCCTTGCTCAGAACATGAGAACATATGAAAGCTGGTGGTTCCTTAGACCGCTGCACCACTCGGGAGGCCCATTTCTAATCCTTCTTGAATATGTGCCTTCAAGTGATGAACAACAGAGGTTAAGGTGTCACACCTGACTGCACAAGACTGAACCACACATATTAAGGGAGTGTCACATTGTTGGTGACAATCTCTCAGCACAGACCCATCAGCTTTATTATTTCTATACATATGTGCTTTAAGAGCAGTGAATTTACGGTATGTTCGCGAGCGTTCAGGCACCCCACGCAGCTTTATGTGTGGAGTGAACTCAAAACCAGTAACAGACGCATGGTCACAGGTATTACATTTGCAGTGGAACATTTTGACCAAATGGCTGAGGTAAACAAAAAACAGAAATAAGACCGGTAGGCAGCAGACAGAACCACTACTAGTACTACACCCAAGACTCACACAACCAATGAAAATTGGCAGCCACTCAGAGCAAGCACACAAAATGTCCTCTTTTTGACCTTTTGTAGTTCAACTTTGGTATTGCTTAGTTGCTTAAACACGAATGTTTCTAAGATGATGTTAGCGAACTAATTATGTTACTTGCTGCAGCATTTACCTAGATAAAACACACCACGTGTCAGAGGCACCTAGGCCAATCTTGGCGACGTTACCCAACGTTAGCCTCTCTAACACCCAACTGCTACAACCCCGTTACACATTTTTGATAACCACAACTACTCGAATAAAGCCAAAATATACTAAATTATAACCAGCTCTGCTCAATTATCGCCTCTTTGCTTTGTGCAACTAAATGGCTTTTTGTGCGAGAATTCTTCTCAGTAAAATAAATGTGGAATGGATGAAAGGCTTCCACTGTTAGCTTACAACTAGTAGTCGTGAGAACAGAAAAAATATTTCACCGAAAATACATTTATCTTTATCACCATTGATTGATGCTACTCATGCGTTGGCCATTTTGGAAACAGGCAGCTCCAGATGGGTTGACGCTCCTCGATCCGGGTAGCTCCCCAGGTGACAGCACCACACTGCCTTTGGTGACAGACCGGTCTGACGAACCAGACTGTCCCCTGCTGCACCTTTGCAAGTAGCCCATCCACCGTATCACAGCTAGGCGAACATACCCCTTCAGAGAACATTGCAATCACAAACATGCGTTCTTCAAATGCTGCAAGTCAAACACTGTATCCAAGGACCCGTTCTTGCAGCTCATGTTAAGTTACTTAACGTTACACGCACAGCAAGCTGCTGTAACGTCAGGCTAGCTAGCTAGCTAGCTAGCTCGCCCGTATGTTCAAACGTGAAAACATAACGTCAGCTAGGCTAAGTCATTTTGTCCTGATGAAAGAACTTGTCCGAAACGAGTCTGCAAAAAAAATCATATTTGAAGGGGGTTTGTTGCAAGCCTGTAAAGTTAGCCTATAACGTTAAGTAATCCAAGCCTTCACTTCTCTTGAATTCAAAATTGGTTTCTGGCTGGCAGTGGCGATCCTTCTTCGATTAGTCATATTTACATAATGCTAAAACAATTACCCAACAGGCATTGCCGTTCACAATAAAACCATGGATACAGTACAATATTGTGAAATGTTATCGTAAAATCACAGCTATTTTGAACACGCATCAATGGTCGCACAAAAACACATACTTACGCAAACACAACCACACATCCACACACGCACCACCAGACCCTAGACCCCAGCCACACAGCTGAGCCCAACAGCTGGTGTCTGTACCCCAGGGTGGTGTGTGCGTGTGTGTGACTGTGTTTGTGACTGTCTGTGTGTGTGTCGGGGTGGGGGGGGTTATCTGTCTGGGCTAGAGATGGTTAGCTAGGCAGCCATGTGGATTAAGGGATCAGGGCTGGTGTCAGACAAAAAGTGGATTACTGCTGTAAAGCTGCCCTCTCTGGCCCGGGCCTGAAACTGAGACCAGAAGCTCACCAAGAGGCCTCCCCCACCGCCTTGCATCCATCCTGGGCCACCTGACTTATTAAGGCCCTGGATTAGCACACAAAGGAGCAGGACCTTGGAAGACCCCGGGCCACTTGGTCTGTAATAACAGTGGTAATTGAGTGTGTTACTGCAGCTTTGCCCATGAATGCTAATCATGCAGGATTGTGTGTGTGTGTGTGTGTGTGTGTGTGTGTGTGTGTGTGTGTGTGTGTGTGTGTGTGTGTGTGTGTGTGTGTGTGTGTGTGTGTGTGTGTGTGTGTGTGTGTGTGTGTGTGTGTGTGTGTGTGTGTGTGTGTGTGTGGTGTGTACGTGTGCACGGGTTTGTGTGTGTTTGCATGTCAAGTCATTCATGTTGACAGTAAGCTTATGACTATGTGGGCACTGATTGTTTAGTGTGTGTATGTATTTGCACTCTGTATGCCTACTCGCGTGTGTGTGTGTTACATCTTGTGTTTCCCTCTCCCCTTCCCCAGAGCTATGGCTGGAGGTCTTATGTAACATGTTTGTTCAAGTGCCCTCCGAGATGCCAAGTCACTGTCACACAGCCCGGCCTGCAGGATAGGAGAGGAGGAGAGAGAGGGATGGGGGCTCTTTCCTCTCATGTCTGTCTTCTGCTCTGTCATTTCCATTAGCCCACCTCCAATCCTTAGGCAGCAGTAGGGAGGGGGTTGGATGGGTGGGTGGGACACACACCCATCCATTCACATTCACGCACATATTGTACGAACACACACACACACACACACCCCTCTCCCCCTATTATTGGATGAACGTGTGTGTGAGTGTGTCTGTCGGGAGGACGCAGCTTCTTATCATAATCCTCCTTACTAAAGAAACGGAGCGGAGCAGAATGAGCCCTCTGTCCCTGACTGTGACTGTGCGGAGCTGCTGGTGTAGGAGTGGAGCACTGAGCAGGCGTAACAGGGCCTGTTTCTCACTGTAGAGGAGCCACTGACGAGAAGCTAGATGACATTTAAACTGGACGAACTGTACAGGCTGTTTCACATGCACAGAGAGGCGCTGGATGGTGTGAGCAGGACACGGACATAGAGATGTGGTAAGTGGTTTGAAATTGTAAGAATTGGTCACCTTGCATTGAGTGAATATGATAGTTGTATCGATTGTGTTATCTACTTGCAGTGAGTGAATAGGATATTTTGACCGTATTCGTTCATTTTGAGCTGCGTGATTTGACTGTGGGGTGTTTATAGTGCTGATACTGAGGTTCATTTGCTCTGTAAAACAAAGGGGGATATCTTGGCTGTGGTAGTCTCGGCTGACTCTGGCTTGGGCCGTTGGTAGAGTCATTTAGATTTGGCTGTAGTTGGGCAATTTGGCTGTGCTCCATTTTGGCTATGGCTCTGTAATTTAGCTTTGACACTGTCATGTGTCTATAGAGCTGCAATGAGGTTCTGGCAGGTGATTAACAGCCTGCAGAGTTGGTGATGTTTTGGTGATATTAGGTTGACAGCAGAGCAGCTGTCCCAGTGACAGCTGTCAGCACTGGGAATGACACAGTTGCTAATGGCTAGCTGGGTGGCTAGGGAAGTCGCTTACATAGGCTAATGCAGGCGAATTCATATTTGTGCTAAAACAGCTTTGTGCTGAACATTGTTGTCATGTCTGAGTTTCATATGGGCCTTCATATGTCTGAGTTTCATATGGGCCTACACCTGAGTTATTGCAACAGGAGGTTTGTTTATAACCCAAAAACAGTTGGACTATCATCCATCGTATTTACACTTCAGTTAAAGCAAGGCATGCAAAGAAAGTGCTCTTGCTACCCCATCACCTTGCTCTCTTTCGTTCCCTGGCAATCTTTGGTTGGAAATATGAGAGACGGCTGCTCTCCCTACATGTTAGTGAGAACTATCACCCAGCGGCTCACAAATAGCACCGTACTAATCCATATTCATCAATCTCATCATCACAATCAGACTGATACGGGCCGTCGTGTAAAAGGTGTCGTAAGTGGCAGAGCGGCGCGAGCATAGACCTCACATGTGTCATCACTGTATGATTGGCTGAGTCTGTACAGCACTGAACTTTACAGCACACACTGTGGGGCTTGTACTGTAGCTATGAATCACGACGTTGTGCTGTCAGATTTATACACGAGTCAATTCAGAGGGAAGCGCGAGATAAAGAGAGAGGAGGAAAGAGATAGAAGGAGACAGAGACAGAAAGAGAAGAGGAAGACCGAAGTAGAGAGGAAGGGAGAGATGGAGAGAAACGGTTTGAAACAATCTTTATTTTCTGTCTTTTTCACTTCGAACCGTATCTCTCTGTGAATTCGGCTCATTAGCGATGGAATAGGAGGCGAGAAAAGGGAAGAGAAGGGCAAATTAGGAAAGAGGAAGCAACCAGGAATGAGGAAATGTACAGTAAGTCGCTGTCATACAGATGCTGTAACGTAGATGCTGGGAGTCGGAAAGCAAGTGCAGGTGGTGAGTTTAATAATAAACGGAACATGGAACAATATAACAAACACGAGTAGTGTATATATTTTATATATATATATGAAACACATACTAGAGGTCAACCGATTAATCGGAATGGCCGATTAATTTGGGCCGATTTTACAGAACTAGTTTTTTTACACCTTTATTTAACTAGGCGAGTCAGTTAAGAGCACATTCTTATTTTCAATGACGGCCTAGGAACGGTGAGTTAACTGCCTTATTCAGGGGCAGAATGACAGATGTTTACCTTGTCAGCTCAGGGCTTCAATCTTGCAACCTTACGGTTAACTAGTCCAACGCTCTAACCACCTGCATCACGAGGAGCCTGCCTGGCCTATGCCGTCCAGTAGAGATCTGACTGCATAGGCCAGACCCCCCTCAATGTCCGGGGGGGCAGCACCAGGAACCACCGGCCTGAGAAGGGAGACATGAAAAGAAGATTAGATACGATAGTCACTGGGAAGCTGTACCCTATACATCACCTCGTTGAGCCGCCGGAGAACCTTGAATGGTCCCACAAACCGGGGGCTCAGCTTCTTGCAAGGCAGGCAGAGTGGGAGGTTCCTGGTAGAAATCCATACACGATCCCCAAGATGGTACACGGGGGTCTCCCTGCAGTGGCGGTCTGTCTGCTCCTTTTGATGGAGGATGGCACGCTGGAGTCTCACGTGAGCATCGCTCCACATTTCTTCTGCACGCCTGAACCACTGATCAACCGCAGGTGCTTCGGTCTGGACAGGGGTCCACAGAGCCAGGGCCGGCTGAAAACCCAGAACCCACTGGAAGGTGTCAACCCAGTAGAGGAGTGACGTACCGTGTTCTGGGCGTACTCCACCCATGGAAGGAATTGAGCCCACTCTCCCTGCCGGTCCTGACAGTGACTCCTCAGGAACCTCCCCAACGCCTAGTTCATCCTCTCCACCTGCCCATTTGACTGAGGCCTATACCCGGAAGTGAGGCTGACCTTGACCCCAAGCTTCTCCATAAAGGCTCTCCATACCCGTGATGTGAATTGGGGAGCCCCGGTCAGAGATGATGTCCTCCGTAAGGCCATAATGTCCCTGAACACCTTAATGAACAGTGACAGAGCATTGGCTAAACCAAATGGCATCACCAAGTACTCGTAGTGATCAGACATCGACACCATTCATCCTCCTCCCGGATACGGATGAGATTGTATGCACTTTGCCGGTGCAGTTTGGTCAAAAAACAGGCCCGGTGGAGCTGTTCTATGGCTGCCGGCACCAACGGGGAGATTAGGTAACGGTGCTTGGTGGTGATTTCATTGAGTCCTCTGAAATCTAAACGTAACCCTCCATCTTTCTAAGCAACAAAGAGGAAACCAGCCGACGCAGGAGAAGTGGACGTGCAGATGAAATCTTGTTGGAGCGCCTCTTGGATGTAATCCTCCATGGCCTGGAACTCAGCCACCGACAGAGGTTAGATGCGTGAGGCGCAGACCCTGGCACTGTCCCAGGGGCGATGAGGAGGAAGAGAGGTGGCGTGGTTCTTGGAGAATACCTCCCGCAGCTTCTGTATTTCTTGGAGTCCCCAATGTTTTTAATATGATACGGTAGTCAGTTGTGAGTCTGAAACTGCACATGCGCACGCACACACACACACACGCACACGCACACACAGAGACACAGACACAGACACAGACACAGACACAGACACAGACACACAGACAGCTTCATGTTAAACCAGTAGCCTGTGGAGCCTTAATATGAATCTGGTCACTCAGCCATAACAGCTCTGGCTCTGGGTTGAGAATGGTTGTCTTTCAATAGGGCCTGATATGGGACACCAATTTCAGGTCTATTGTTGGCATATTGGTGGACAGATACAATGTTGTCAACAGCAAGCGCCGCTCTCATGGAAGTTCTGATTTTGATTAATATGTAGACAGGAGGCACCAGATTATATTTAGGTGGGAACAGGGGACGTGGGATAGAGGGATTTACTTGAGAAGGCCTGTGTGTGCCTGTATTCCCGCTTGTGTGTGCGTGTGTCTATAAGCTTGTCCCTCTGTGCGTTCCAACACGCTAATTAGTGTGTCAAATTATCTGCTGTCATCCCCCAAAATGAGCTTGGCTGTTAAAACAATATGCTTGTCTTTGTCTCCACTCGAAATCCTCTGTAATCCAGCAACGAAGAGCAGCTGAATGATAGCAGCAGCAGCCTCTGAGCCAAGCGTCTGTATACCCTACCCACAATCCTCAGCATGTCGTCTGTGCCTCCGCTTCACTGGGTTACACTCTCCCTCCTTTGACACCTTCCTCGAAAGCGAAACAAGCAGCGGTGAATAAAGGAAACATTCTTTCATATCCTATTCATGTTTGAAGCCGCAAGCTCTCTCTGAGCTTTTTCTCAGAGTTCTCTCTTTTTATCATTTTACACATTTGTAGTTTTTTCAAGTGCAGTACCTCTCTCTGTGCTTGGGAGGCTACAGCTGTTGTTGCCAGCTCTGCGGTTTCTAGGGTAACACAGGTTTGACAGCTGTTGTCACTAAAAAATCAAATCAAATGTTATTGGTCACATACACATGGTTAGCAGATGTTATTGCGAGTGTAGCGAAATGCTTATTCTTTGGTTTTTCATCCCGTTGAGCTGCGAGGGGATTGCCGGTAATAGGATGTCAAGAAAGTTTTGGCAAGGAGAGTCGCTTTGGATCAAGACCAGCCTTTAAATGAGTGAGACCATCTCAGAAACATGGCTAACACTGTCCAGTGTTAGCATGCTGTTAGCATTCTGAGGCGAAGTGCTAATTTGAAAGTATTTGCTCCTGGAGTGTGGTGTTAGCTTCAACCCGAAGCTCTTTAGCTGCACACAGGGTGAAATGTCAATGTTTTGATGCAATTCCAAGGCCTGCTAAATGAACATTTGTGCTAATTGGAACTGACCACTGTTAGCATGCTGTTAGCATTCTTTTGATTGAAATATAAACAGTTCAGCTATTCCTTCCTCAAGAAAATTAAACAAGCAATGCGTCAGTATAGGGACAAAGTAGAGTTGCAATTCAACGGCTCAAACACGAGACGTCTGTGGCAGGGTCTACAGTCAGTCACGGATTACAAAAAAATAACCAGACCCGTTGCGGACATCGACGTCTTGCTCCCAGACAAACTAAACAACATCTTTGCTCGCTTTCAGGACAATACAATGCCACTGACACGGCTCGCTACCAAATTCTGTGGGCTCTCCTTCTCCGTGGCCAACGTGAGTAAAACATTTAAACGTGTTACCCCTCGCAAGGCTGCTGGCCCAGACAGCATCTCTAGCCTCGTCCTCAGAGCATGTGCAGACCAACTGGCTGGTGTGTTTACGGACATATTCAAGCAATCCATTTCCAGTCTGTTGTCCCCACATGCTTCAAGATGGCCACCATTGTTCCTGTTCCTAAGAAAGCTAATGTAACTGAACTAAATGACTATCACCCCATTGCACTAACTTCTGACATCATGAAGTGCTTTGAGAGACTAGTCAAGGACCAAATAACCTCCACCCTACCTAATACCCTAGACCCACTCCAATTTGCTTAATGCCCCAACAGGTCCAGCATTTAACACCATAGTACCCTCCAAACTTGTCATTACCTTTATTTAACCAGGCAAGTTTAAGAACATATTCTTATTTTCAATGACGCCCTGTGAACAGTGGGTTAACTGCCTGTTCAGGGGCAGAATGACAGATTTGTACCTTGTCAGCTCCAACTCACAACCTTCCGTTACTAGTCCAACGCTTTAACCACTAGGCTACGCTGCCGCCTGGGTCTCGACACCGCCCTGTGCAACTGGGTCCTGGACTTTCTGACGGGCCGCCCCAGGTGGTGAAGGTAGGAAACAACATCTCCACTTTGCTGATCCTCAACACTGGGGCCCCACAAGGGTGTGTTCTCAGCCCTCTCATGTACTCTTTGTTCACCCATGACTGCGTGGCCATGCACGCTTCCAACTATCCAATCATCAAGTTTGCAGACCACACTGCAGTGGGTAGGCCTGATTAGCAACAACGACGAGACAGCTTAACAGGGAGGAGGTGAGGGCCCCCGGAGTGTGGTGTCAGGAAAATAACCTCTCACTCAACGTCAACAAAACAAATGAGATGATCGTGGACTTCAGGAAACAGCAGAGGGAGCATCCCCCCTTCCACACTGACTGACGGGACAGCAGTGTGGAAGGGCATATACATCACGGACAAACTGAAATGGTCCACCAACACAGACAGCGTGGTGAAGTAGGCACAACAGCGCCTCTTCAACCTCAGGAGGCTAAAAAAATGTGGCTTGTCATCTAAAACACTCACAAACTGTTACAGATGCACAATTGAAAGCATCCTGTCGGGCTGTATCACCGCCTGGTATGGCAATTGCACCGCCCTCAACCACATGTCTCCACAGAGGGTAGTGCGGTCTGCTCAACGCATCACCGGGGGAAAACTACCTGCCCTCCAGGACACCTACACCACCCGATGTCACAGGATGGCTCTGCCTGTTCACCCTGCTATCATCCAGAAGTCAGTACAGGTGCATTAAAGCTGGGACCGAGAGACAGCTTCTATCTCAAGGCCATCAGACTGTTAAACAGCCATCACTAACATAGAGAGGCTTCTGCCAACAAACAGACTCAAATCTCTGGCCACTTAAATAAACAGACTTAGGTATCACTAGTCACTTTAAATATCGCCACTTTAATAATGTTTTCTTAGAGGTATCACTAGCCACTTTAAATCATGTTTTCTTAGAGGTATCACTAGCCACTTTAATAATGTTTTCTTAGAGGTATCACTAGCCACTTTAATAATGTTTTCTTAGAGGTATCACTAGCCACTTGAAAGAACGCCACTTAAAATTGTTTACATATCCGACATTACCCATCTCATATGTGTATATACTGTATTCTACACCATCTACTGCATCTTGCCTATGCCATTCTGTACCATCACTCATTCATATATTTATATATACATATTCTTATACATCCCTTTACATTTGTGTGCATTTGTGTGTATAAGGTAGTTGTTGTGAATTTGTTAGATTACTTGTTAGATATTACTGCATGGTCGGAACTAGAAGCACAAGCATTTCGCTACACTCGCATTAACATCTGCTAACCATGTGTATGTGACCAATAAAATGTGATTTGATTTGAAGGCACGCTGCCTGCTAATTATCTATAGACCATGTTTCAACTTGTCAATTTCAAATCATTTTCTAACAAGTTTTATTTTTCTAACCGTTTGAATTGAGGAGTGTTCCGCCTCATTAATTCACTTAAGAAGTAGCCCATTTCACTGTTGCGGACAATTTATGTTTGAGGCTTTACTGAGCCAGACAAACTTCTCTCGTCAACGAGAGCCTAAGCACTTCCCCAGATCACGTATGAAGACATTGCGCATCTCTAGTTACAACAGGCCCTGCAAAAACTTTTTCCCCATGTCACATTTTCTGGCTGGCGTCCACATTGCCTTCATCGTTGTTTTCTTTACAAATAATAACTTTGGACATATATTTAGTATATTGGTGTTTGGTAGTTGCAGCATATTATTTGTTCAATTGATATGTAACTTTATTGCAATACATACCGATGGTGAGGTGAAGTCGATGGCCTAAACACTTCAACCTCGTCCATCCATTTAGGTTAGTGGCTTTCACAACGTTTGCCCCACTGTCCGTTGTGATGCACACCTGCTTCTCCTTTGGCTGATCCCAGGCTGCTAGCGAGTCAAGCAGCCCCTGGGCTTTTACCTCCCCAGTGTGGTCCTCTGGAAAGTAGGAGGTCTGCAAGCAGCTGCAAGCAGCTTCCAGTCGGCATCGATGTAGTACAGCATCATGCTGTGGGGATGTTTTTCAGCGGCAGGGGCTGGGAGACTAGTTAGGATCGAGGCAAAGATGAACGGAGCAAAGTACGGAGAGATCCTTGATGAGAAACCTGCTCCAGAGCGCTCAGGGCCTCAGACTGGGGCGAAGGTTCACCTTCCAACAGGACGATGACCCTAAGCACACAGCCAAGACAATGCAGGAGTGGCTTCGGGACAAGTCTCTGACTATCCTTGAGTGGTCCAGCCAGAGCCCGGACTTGAAACCAATCAAACATCTCTGGAGAGACCTGAAAATAGCTGTGCAGCGACGCTCCCCATCCAACCTGACAGAGCTTGAGAGGAACTGCAGAGAAGAATGGGAGAAACTCCCCAAATACAGGTGTGCCAAGCTTATAGCATCATACCCGAGAAGCCTCAAGGCTATAATCGCCAAAAAATCTTCAACAAAGTACTGAGTAAAGGGTATGAATACATATGTGAATTTGATATTTCAGTTATAGTTTTTTTTTATTATAAATTTGCTAAACTTTCTAAAAAAACATTTTTGCTTTGTCATTATGGGTTATTGTGTGTAGATTGATGAGGAAACCAAATGTAAGCCGCTCCGTGGCTCGACGACTCATTGCGAGCTCACAGAACAGGGCTCCGGGCAGCCGGCGGAAATGGAGGAAAACTCGCCTCCCTGCGGACCTGGCATCCTTTCACTCCCTCCTCTCTACATTTTCCTCCTCTGTCTCTGCTGCTAAAGCCACTTTCTACCACTCTAAATTCCAAGCATCTGCCTCTAACCCTAGGAAGCTCTTTGCCACCTTCTCCTCCCTCCTGAATCCTCCCCCCTCCTCCCTCTCTGCAGATGACTTCGTCAACCATTTTGAAAAGAAGGTCGACGACATCCGATCCTCGTTTGCTAAGTCAAACGACACCGCTGGTTCTGCTCACACTGCCCTACCCTGTGCTCTGACCTCTTTCTCCCCTCTCTCTCCAGATGAAATCTTGCGTCTTGTGACAGCCGGCCGCCCAACAACCTGCCCGCTTGAAACCTACACTCGATCCCTCCGACGTCAACAACTACAGACCAGTATCCCTTCTTTCTTTTCTCTCCAAAACTCTTGAACGTGCCGTCCTTGGCCAGCTCTCCCGCTATCTCTCTCAGAATGACCTTCTTGATCCAAATCAGTCAGGTTTCAAGACTAGTCATTCAACTGAGACTGCTCTTCTCTGTATCACGGAGGCGCTCCGCACTGCTAAAACTAACTCTCTCTCCTCTGCTCTCATCCTTCTAGACCTATCGGCTGCCTTCGATACTGTGAACCATCAGATCCTCCTCTCCACCCTCTCCGAGTTGGGCATCTCCGGCGCGGCCCACGCTTGGATTGCGTCCTACCTGACAGGTCGCTCCTACCAGGTGGCGTGGCGAGAATCTGTCTCCTCACCACGCGCTCTCACCACTGGTGTCCCCCAGGGCTCTGTTCCAGGCCCTCTCCTATTCTCGCTATACACCAAGTCACTTGGCTCTGTCATAACCTCACATGGTCTCTCCTATCATTGCTATGCAGACGACACACAATTAATCTTCTCCTTTCCCCCTTCTGATGACCAGGTGGCGAATCGCATCTCTGCATGTCTGGCAGACATATCAGTGTGGATGACGGATCACCACCTCAAGCTGAACCTCGGCAAGACGGAGCTGCTCTTCCTCCCGGGGAAGGACTGCCCATTCCATGATCTCGCCATCACGGTTGACAACTCCATTGTGTCCTCCTCCCAGAGCGCTAAGAACCTTGGCGTGATCCTGGACAACACCCTGTCGTTCTCAACTAACATCAAGGCGGTGGCCCGTTCCTGTATGTTCATGCTCTACAACATCCGCAGAGTACGACCCTGCCTCACACAGGAAGCGGCGCAGGTCCTAATCCAGGCACTTGTCATCTCCCGTCTGGATTACTGCAACTCGCTGTTGGCTGGGCTCCCTGCCTGTGCCATTAAACCCTACAACTCATCCAGAACGCCGCCCCGTCTGGTGTTCAACCTTCCCAAGTTCTCTCACGTCACCCCGCTCCTCCGCTCTCTCCACTGGCTTCCAGTTGAAGCTCGCATCCGCTACAAGACCATGGTGCTTGCCTACGGAGCTGTGAGGGGAACGGCACCTCAGTACCTCCAGGCTCTGATCAGGCCCTACACAAATGTAAATGTACATTTTAGAATAAGGCTGTAACGTGACAAAATGTGGAAAAAGTAAATGGGTCTGAATACTTTCCGAAGGCACTGGCACTGTATATATAACAATATGGGGGCGCCATGCTCTACCAACTGAGCAATGCAAATAGTCCGGGTAGCCATTTAATGAATTGTTCAACGGTCTTATGGCTTGGGGGTAGAAGCTGTTAAGGAACCCTTTGGAGTTATGAATTTGACCTCCTGGTGTTGAAATTCACGGACACATCTCTGAAGCCCCCAAGCAGAGTTGTCCACGGGGCCGGCATTGGACAATTCTCTATCAGTGACAATACATAAGGAAGCCTGTGTTAGGAAGACCCCTGCTGGTCACCATTTCACAGCACTCTCAAGCAGCTCACCCCACTACCCACCCCCCACACCCGAAACAAGTAGGGATGAACTCTGGCTCTCTCTCTCTCTGGAACTTTCCTTAACTTCTTGTGTGCGATTGGTTGCCAAGATCACAACTTGGGACTTGACACTGTGTGTATTCTCTTTGTTACAATATGCATTGACAATTTGATGGCCAAATATTAGAACAAAGTTCCTGTTCATGAATAGTTAAAGCCTATATTTAAAGGCCTACAGTTATATTCCAGGATAAGGTTGGCTAGCCAGCTATATATAGCCAAGTTATTGTTACTCATTGTGTATTTATTATTACTTTTCTATTATTTCGCCTTTTTTTTCTCTCTGCATTGTTGGGAAGGTCCCGCCAGTAAGCATTTCACTGTTAAACTACACCTGTTGTTTTATGAGTCACGTGATGAATAAAACATAAATGGGTGCAAGTCTCTTGTGTTTATCGAATGGGATCAAATGGCAAAACAAAACTCTTTCTTTCTCTACCTAGCACTTTTCCCCTTTCCCTTACATTACTAACATTCTCTTAAACTGTCTTTATTCTCTCCTAACCTCCTTCTTTCACTTTTTTTCCCTTCTCTCTCTCTCTCTCTCTCTCTCTCTCTCTCTCTCTCTCTCCTCCATTCTATTCCTCTTTCCCGTTATCTTCCTCTCCATCCTCTCTTCCTCTCTCTTTACAGGCTGATGATAAGCGTTAGGTCTCTGTCTAACAGAGAAAGGGAAGCATGGGGGTAGAATGGGTGTTCTATGGTACTTTCTTCTCCCTGGCCTACCTGTTCCAATTAGTTGGCTTTAATTCTATTAGCCTGCAATTCTGAGGGGTGCTCTCAGAAGAGAGCTGCAGAGGAGGAGGAGGAGATAGAGAAACAGAACAGGGGGGGGGGGTGGAATCCCTGTCTCTCATTGTGAAACATTCTCATATCTGTATCCATATCCATTATATCCATTAATGTGAATTTGTCATTAATTTCTCCATTGTAATCTTCAGGCAGATGTAATGGGCTGGCCTAAGTCTGTTTGGGGCAAATTTGTACACTATCAATACCACAAACGAAATCAATTAGCCTTTAATGAAGTCTTCAATGAGGTCTTTTGTCTAGTCGTGACTGCTGCATTATAGTAAACGAACTGTATGGCGAATTGTGAAGGTGCCATTTGAAATGTGTGATAATATCGCGGGCGTACAAATACATGTGTGTGTGTGTGTGTGTGTGTGAGAGAGAGAGAGAGAGAGAGAGAGAGAGAGAGAGAGAGAGAGAGAGAGAGAGAGAGAGAGAGAGAGAGAGAGAGAGAGAGAGAGAGAGAGAGAGAGAGAGAGAGAGAGAGAGAGAGAGAGAGAGAGATAGAGAGAGAGAGAGAGAGAGAGAGAGAGAGAGAGAGAGAGAGAGAGAGAGAGAGACTTAACAAGCATGTGATTATTTCATTAAAATACATTTATTAAAATACATTTATATTAAATAAGGGGAAATCAGCGGCATATCTTTGAATTACGGAGGGAACCAATACAGATTGGCTGGCTGCCTTTGACAAAGACACACAGAAGAATGTACATTTGGCTCCACAGTGCCATATCTGTTCAGTATGCAGTGACAGCGAGTGTGGGCGGCAGTGATGAAAAACTCACAATATTGCCATCAGCAAAATGGCGTTATGAAATAGCGAGTGCTGATAAGTCGGTGTATATCCCAGTCCTTGTCTTCATATTGTGAGAGGCCCGAAGAGAGAGTGGCAAAAAGGAGAGTAGAATATGAATGAGAGAAGGATGAGGTAGAGAGGCAGAGATAGATGAGGTTTGCTAAGAGCCCCTCTGCTTCCCTCAGCTCGCCATGTATTTGAGCAACACTGCCACTCGACATGGAGTGCAGGCATTCATGTATTCATACGGGCTAGTCATGGTATTCATGCATGCTCTTTCTGTCTCTACAGGTATCTGTTCCTATGAGATTTCCGTGTATTCATGTGTGCTCGGCCCTCTTCCCTCTTCTATGGGATATTCATTCATTCGTACTCCAGGTGTCTCTTGTCTCATGTTTGTGCGCTGAGTTAGGGGCCACTTCTTATTCAGGCAAGCTTGCTGTCTGACTGTTGAAGCACTCTGGGGGTCCAGAGATGATGCGGCCCTACTTATGTTCTCCCATCTACCGGTCTGTGAGTACACAGGAGGATCTGCGTGTGCTTACATGTACACACTCACACATCAAGGCTGGGGTCAATTCCATTTCAAATCCAGTCAACGCACGCACGCACGCACGCACGCACGCACGCACGCACGCACGCACGCACGCACGCACGCACGCACGCACGCACACACACACACACACACACACACACACACACACACACACACACACACACACACACACACACACACACACACACACACACACACACACACACACACACACACACACACACACACAGAGGGCGATGCCTTCTTTCCTCCTCTCTTAGCTGACTGGAGTAATGAAAGGTCAGAAGTTAACCGTGTGTGTTGTTAAACAGAGAAAGAGTAAGTGACTGAGCTGGTGAAGTTGGCACACATCAACACATTCCCCCCGCTCTCTCCCCTGCCCAAAGACCTTGTTGTCTTGTTTTCTGTTTGGTTTTTATTGCCTGGATTTTATGGCCTGATGATGTCATCCTGCACTCTATCTATCATCGTCCTATTTAATATTTAACGCCCAGCTACGCTAGCAGAATGGCACAGCACTGTAGGTACTTACAGTAGACAGACAGCAAACAATGTCAAGAGCTATCAGGAAACAAGGGTTAGAGATTAGAAACGTGGGTTCAAAGTTGAAATCAGTACCTGACGTGGATTGGTTGATTCATGAACGTTTAATTTCAAGCTGTGTCTGAGGTCGATGACCGGACTGATGAGGTGATCCCTGTGCAGTTGAGGTAGACCGTACCTCTCCATTCTGCACCGAAGCATCTCGACCACAGCAGCCATTGGACTCTCGGGAGAATTTCAGAAGATAGGTAGCTATGCAGATTATTCCACCATGTCTTCGTTGATGACTACGTTCTGCTTGGTACAGGGGACCATAACGGGTGGCTCCAGTCCATTCTCTGTCCTGTTACTACCACTGTTTCTTCTGTTGCTCGTTTTGTTAGAGCATGGCGCTTGCAACGCCAGCCCAGGATAGTGGGTTTGAATCCCGGGACCACCCATAGGCAAAACATTTATGCATGCATGACTGTGAGTGGCTTTGGATGAAGAGCATATATATTATTATTATTATTTGTGAGTATAAATCAGAGAAGGCTTTGCCTAAGCAATAACTGTGGTTCCTACTTAACTAAGTCTCATGAGAACAGAGCCATGTTTGAAAGACCTTATAACTGCTAACTCTTGTCGTGGTTGTAAGGAAAAAGATGTGTGTGTGTGTGTGTGTGTGTGTGTGTGTGTGTGTGTGTGTGTGTGTGTGTGTGTGTGTGTGTGTGTGTGTGTGTGTGTGTGTGTGTGTGTGTGTGTGTGTGTGTGTGTGTGTGTGTGTGTGTGTGTGTGTGTGTGTGTGTGTGTGTGTGTGTGTGTGTGTGTCCCGGCTCTACCAGTGTGGAGTATAGCGTGTACCTGGACCCCCGTGGTCATGCACTGTGTCCCTCACATAGTTGAATTATGTGTCACAGACACGGCACTGACACCCCAGGGAACGGAGGGAGGGAGGGAGTGAGGGAGGGAAGGAAGGAGTGAGGGAGGAAGGGAGGGAAGGAGTGAGGGAGGAAGGGAGGGAAGGAAGGAGTGAGGGAGGAAGGGAGGGAAGGAAGGAGGGAGGGAGGGAAGGAAGGAGTGAGGGAGGAAGGGAGGGAAGGAAGGAGTGAGGGAGGAAGGGAAAGAGAAATGGAGGACCAGGTAAGATGGAGAAAGACGAGGGAACGGAGTGTAAAAGATTGGGACAGAAAATGAGGGTAATTGAACCAACGGTTTGAGGGTCCACTCGTCTGCCCTCGCAAAAGAGTCCTCTTCTCAAGCTCAGCAGAAAGATAAACCCGGTGCAACTACTGTAGTGTTGAAGGACGTTTTATTGCCACCGCTTCGTAGGTACAGTAGTAGTGACTGAAATGAGTAAAAAAAAAAAATGCTTCTACAAAATCATAGCAAGAAGGATAGAGTTTGATAACACAGTGTAACTTTCACCATTTTGGAATTGAACAATTCTTCTATAGGATTTAGCACATTAATCGAACAACACACAATTTATACAATGGAATTACACAATAGCCTAAAGGAACTCAAACCCAACTTCAGGGGCCAGAACATTCATAGTTCATGCAGCATAACAGGGATGGATAGAAAGAGAGCGAGAGAGAGAGAGAGCAATTAGACTTCTTTCTGACCTTATTGGACATGTCCGAACAGGGCCTTGCTCTTGTAAAGAGCTGATCTCTTCTCCTTGAGGGAAAGGGAGAGAACAGAGAGAAGAGTCGGAAGGAGAGGGAAATGAATAAAAGCAGTGGTGTGAGAGGAGGAAGAATAAAGCAAGGTGAGGTGATCAAGGGGATGAAGATAGCCGTTTAATGTGAAGCGAAGCCTTTACTCTGCTGTCATAACTGATCCGGGAGGGAGGGACTGAGGGAAGAGAGAGGGAGGGTAGGTAGGTAGAGGTGAAGAAGTGGTGCGGGAGGATAGGAGGTGATAGAGAGAGGGAAGCAAGTTGTAGAGAAGGAGATGGAGACATTGGAGAGGAGAGAGCGTATGTACAGAAACGTGGGCAAGGTAGAGAGAGATAGGGAGGAGAGAGAGGTGATTTCCCAGAGGAGGGAAATACTCTTTTTAAGGGGTATTCGTGAGGGAATGTTGGGTGAGATTGGCAACTTGTTTTATATTTTAGCATCTTCAAAGTAGCCACCCTTTGCCTTGATTACTGCTTTGCACACTCTTGGCATTCTCTCAACCAGCATTCATGAGGAATGCTTTACCAATAGTCTTGAAGGAGTTACCCCATATGCTGAGCACTTGTTGGCTGCTCCTCCTTCACTCTACAGTCCAACTCATCCCAAACCATCTCAATTGGGTTGAGGTCGGGTGATTGTGGAGGCCAGGTGATCTGATGCAGCACTCCATCACTCTTCTTGGTAAAATAGCCCTTTCACGGCCTGGATGTGTGTTGTGGGTCATTGTCCTGTTGAAAAACAATTGATAGTCCCACCAAGCCAAACCAGATGTATCGCTGCAGAATGCTGTGGTAGCAATGCTGGTTAAGTGTGCCTTGAATTCAAAATAAATCACTGACAGTGTCACCAGCAAAGCACCATCACACCTCACTCCGCCATGCTTCATGGTGGGAACCACACATGCAATTTCCACCTGTCTAATGTCCATTGCTTGTGTTTCTTGGCCCAAGTAAGTCCTTCTTCTGTCGTGGAAATTCATACTGAGGGAGACTTTGTCATTTCTTCAAACAATCATCTTTATTTAATGTTGATGAATTATTGCAATAATGAAAGCTAGTCAACTCAACATTCTTGACTGTTGGGCCGAGCAGCCTAACCTTTACAGAAAATGCTGTTTCTTATATGGCTGACACTAAGAACACTTAGTCGTGGCTGGTTCCACTCCTCCCATGCAGATCGGGGGGCACCACGAGTCATCCTGGGTTCATCTCCTGGTTATCTGCCTCTGGTGTTGTTTTAACCCCACCTCGGCTTAGTTTCCCAGATGCCAGGATGATTTTGAGACAATGAAGGATTATGTTCTACTCATCCAGGCTATCCCTATCTCGATTACACCCACCACATCTTATCTCTGGAATGCAGTCTTTAACTCATTTGTCAGCTCAAGCCATGTCTAGTGATCATACGCCCATATTAGCTGCAGGGAGTGAAAACCATCCCTTTACAGAAACAAAGCAACAGAAATGTCTTACTATTTGTTAAGCATTAATTGTTAAGCATTAATATTGAACAAATCAGGTAAATACGTACTTTTTCTTTCACACTTCTTATTGGTGTCCTTTAGTAGATGTTTCTTTGCATCAATTTGACCATTGAAGGCCTGATTCACGCAGTCTCATCTGAACAGTTGATGTTGAGATGTGTCTGTTACTTGAACTCTGTGCAATCTGAGGTGCATTTACAGTAACTCTAATGAACTCTACAGCAGAGGTAACTCGGGGTCTTCCTTTCCTGTGACAGCCAGTTTCATCATAGCGCTTGATGGTTTTTGCTACTGCACTTGAAGAAACTTTCAAAGTTCTTGAAAGGTTGATTTCTTTAACACTTTTTTGGTTACTACATGTCTCCACTATTATTCTACAATGTAGAAAATAGTCAAAGAAAGAAAAACCCTGGAATGAATAGGTGTGCCCAAACTTTTGACTGGTATTATATATATTTACAAATAACTGCCCTTTTTCTGGCCCGCAAATCAATTTTGACAAACAAATCAGTCATTAAAAAAAATCTGTGTGCCCCTCCATTGAAATTCGATGTGGCCCTCAAGCCCAAATGTTTCAGTAATGGGATATTTCTGTTGTTGCTTTACCCTTATATTAATATTCAAGATTTCAGTATTGGTCGCTGTAGGCCAGTAATCTGGCCGCTAAGCCACTGATGGCGCTTGAGGGGATGGCTGCCGTCTTATCGGTTCTTTACCAACCACGCCATATTGTTTGTTATTTCGCATTGTTCGTAACTTGTTTTGTACATAATGTTGCTGCTACCGTCTCTTATGAATGAGAAGAGCTTCTTGACATGAAAACTGCGATTACTCACCTCAGGTTAGACAAAGAGTTTCTCTTCAAGGAGTCGGTCTGGAGGGATTTACTACAGACACCCGATCAGGCCCGGATCACAGGCATTCGCTGGAGAAGGAAACAGAGATTTCTCAGAAAAAGATCAGGGTGCCTTCTGAGGATCAGGCGACAAGTGGCTAATCTGCCTTTGCCTTCCGTCCTGCTAGCTAATGTTCAATTGCTGGAAAATAATAGGACGAATTGAAAGCACGTATATCCTACCAACATGACATTCAAATCTGTAATATCTTATATTTCACCGAGTCGTGGCTGAACGACGACATTAAGAACATACAGCTGGCGGGTTATACACTCAATCGGCAGGATAGGACAGCAGTCGGGGCCTATGCATATATGAAAACAACAGCTGGTGCACGATATCTAAGGAAGTGTTGAGGTTTTGCTGGCCTGAGGTAGAGAATCTCATGATAAGCTGTAGACCACACTATCTACCTAGAGAATTTTCATCAGTATTTTTGGTAGCTGTCTACACAGACCAATGCTGGCACTAAAACCGCACTCAATGAGCTGTATACCGCCATAAGCAGTAATCAGCTGCTTACAAGCAAAAATGAAAGCAGGAAGCGCCAGTGACTCTGCCTATTTTTTTATTTAACTAGGCAAGTCAGTTAAGAACAAATTCTTATTTTCAATGACGGCCTAGGAACAGTGGGTTAACTGCCTGTTCAGGGGCAGAACGAAAGATTTTTACCTTGTCAGCACAGGGGCTTGAACTTGCAACCTTCCGGGTTTCTAGTCCAACGCTCTAACCACTAGGCTACACTTCAGATGAAAAATTTGTTCTAGGATTCTTCCGATTGCATTGAGGAGTACACCACATCAGTCACTGACTGGCTTTATCAATAAGTGCATCGAGGACGTCATCCCCACAGTGACTGTACGTACATACCCCAACCAGAAGCCATGGATCACAGGCAACATTCTCAATAAATAACTTCTATGCTCACTTCTAGGCAAGAAACACTGAAAGATACATGAGAGAGTCAGCTGTTCCGGACGACTGTGTGATCACTCTCTCCGCAGCCAATGTGATTAAGACCTTTAAACAGGTCAACATTCACAAGGCCACAGGACCAGACGGATTACCAGGATGATGTGTACTCCGAGAATTAGCTGACCAAGTGTCCTCACTGCCATGTTAAACCTCTCCCTGTCTGAGTCTGTAATACCAACATGTTTCAAGCAGAACACCATAGTCTCTGTCCCCAAGAACACCAAGGTAACCTGCCTAAATGACTGCCGACCCGTAGCAGTCACGTCTGTACCCATGAAATTGTTTGAAAGGCTGGTCATGGCTCACATGAACACCATTATCCCAGACACCCTAGACCCACTCCAATTTGCATACCGCACCAACAGATCCACAGATGATGGAATCTCTACTGCACTCCACACTGCCCTTTCACACCTGGACAAAAGGAACACCTATGTGAGAATGCTATTCATTGACTATAGCTCAGCGTTCAACACCATAGTGTCCTCAAAAGCTCATCACTAAGCTAAGGACCCTGGGACTAAACACCTTCCTCTGCAACTGGATCCTGGACTTCCTGACAGGCTGCCCCCAGGTGGTAAGGTAACAACACATCCGCCACACTGATCCTCAACACCAGGGCCTCTCAGGGGTGCGTGCTTAGTCCCCCCCTGTACTCCCTGTTCACTCATGACTGTACGGCCAGGCACGACTCCAACACCATCATTAAGTTTGCTGATGACACAACAGTGGTAGGCCTGCTCACTGACAATGACGAGATAGCCTATGGGGAGGTCAGAGACCTGACCGTGTGGTGCAAGGACAACAACCTCTCCCTCAAGATGATCAAGACAAAGGAGATGATTGTGGACTACAGGAAAAGGAGCACTGCGCACGCCCCCATTGTCATTGACAGGGCTGTAGTGGTAGCAGGTTGAGAGATTCAAGTTCCTTGGCGTCCACATCACCAACAAACTAACATGGTCCAAGCACACCAAGACAGTCGTGAAGAGGGCACAACAATACCTATTCCCCCTCAGGAGACTGAAAAGATTTGGCATGGGTCTTCAGATCCTCAAAAGGTTTTACAGCTGCACCATCGAGAGCATCCTGACTGGTTGCATCACTGCCTGGTATGACAACTGCTCGGCCTCTGACCCCAAGGCACTACAGAGGGATGTACGTACGGCCCAGTACATCACCGGGGCCAAGCTTCCTGCCATCCAGGACCTCTTTACCAGACGGTGTCAGAGGAAGGCCCTAAAAATGGTCAAAGACTCCAGCCACCCTTGTCATAGACTGTTCTCTCTGCTACCGCACGGCAAGCGGTTCCCGGAGCACCAAGTCTAAGTCCAAGAGGCTTCTAAACATCTTCTACCCCCAAACCATAAGACTTCTGAACAGCTAATCAAATGGCTACAAACTATTTGCATCCCCCCTTCTAGAATGCGGCTACTCTCTGTTATTATCTATGAATAGTCATTTTAATAACTCTACCTACATTTACATATTACCTCAATTACCTTGACACCGGTGCCCCCGCACATTGACCATCACTGTATTTGGCGCATGTGACAAATACCATTTGATTTGTACTTCAGGGCAGTTTAACAATGACCAAAATGTGGGCAAATTGAATACTAGCGACTAATATGAAATTCTGTTATATACCACCTGTTTTGTTTTGGTCAGGATCAATAAATGTCAATCTAAATGATGACAGGGGCCATGACAGGACCCTGGAGGAGGTGTCTGTACAGCTGCCTGTCAGAAATAGACTGTTGTCTCTGGCTGTTCTCGAGCCATTGTGTACATAAGGATATGTGAGGGTTCCTGTGCGTCTGTACTGTACCATCTAATTGCAGACCAGTGACATGTCTGTCAGTCTGTCAGTCTGTCAGCTCAGGATCTGGAACCAGAAGAAAAGCCCTCAGAGAGACAGATAAGCTAAACGAAAAGCTTGGCTAAACGCTAACTACTAAAAGCGTTGTGTTTGTCTCTGTAGAGCGCAGTCGTTCAATGAGATGTTTACCTTTTAGCACTAGCGCCAAGCGCTATCACCTGCCTCCTGAGTCTAATTGCAGATACACCATTATCTTTTAGTAAACTTTTGAATGGAAACAAGCTTGATGTTTTTGTGATAGAGGAGGAATATTGTAATAAAAAGTGGACACAGTATATATTGGTGGTCTGTTTCCTTACACAGCAAGGACAGGGTGTTTTTTTCTCTTGAGGGTTTAGGGTAAATTATAGTGCCCGTGATATTTTTTGTGCACAAATACGGCCGCGTCATCTCTGGACCCCAGAGTGCTTCAACAATCAGACATCAAGCTTGCCTGAATAAGAAGTGGCCCTCTTGCATCACTAACTCAGCACACATACAAGTCCAGAGGTGCCTGTCTCTATAGTTACCAGGGCTCAAGCCGTAGCACGGCTGGTTTATGTTGTTTGTGTGTGTGTGTTAGTTTCAATGTGTGTGGGTGCACAGTCTTTCCACGGTCACGTGTTGTGCAGGGATACTGTAATGATAGAGGTAGATATGTATATGGGTAAGGTGACTAGGCATCAGGATATATGATAAACAGAGTATCAGCAGTGTACTGTAACATGATGATTGTATGTAGTGGGTGGGCATGTGTGTCGAGTCAGTATAAATGTACTGTATGTGCGAGCATATTATGAAGTGAGTGTTTGCGCGTGTGTTGGAGTGTCAGTGTGTGTGAGTGTGTAGGGCCCTGTGAACGTGCATAGAGACAGTGCACAATAAAATACAAGGGTCGACTCAGATAGTCCGTGTACCCATTTTCTTAGCTACACTACATGACCAAAAGTATGTGGACACTTGCTTGTCGAACATCTCATTCCAAAATCATGGCCATTAATATGGAGTTGGTTCCCCCTTTGCTGCTATATCAGCCTCCACTCTTCTGGGAAGGCTTTCCACTAGATGTTGGAATATTGCTGCGGGGACTCAGTCACAAGATCATTAGTGAGGACCGGCACTGATTTTGGGCGATTAGGCCTGGCACGCAGTCGGCGTTACGATTCATCCCAAATATGTTCAATGGGGTTGAGGTCAGGGCTCTGTGCAGGCCAGTCAAGTTCATCCACACCAATCTCAACAAACCATTTCTGTATGGACCTCACTTTGTCATGCTGAAACGGGAAAGGGCCTTCCCCAAACTGTTGCCACAAAGTTGGAAGCACAGACACGTCTAGAATGTCATTGTATGCTGTAGCGTTAAGATTTCCCTTCACTGGAACTAAGGGGCCGAGCCCATTACTCCTATTCCAAACTTCCAAACTTTACAGTTGGCACTATCCATTGGGGCAGGTAGCGTTCTCCTCGTGTTCGCCAAACACAGATTTATCCATCGGACTGCCAGATGGTGAAGCGTGATTCATCACTCCAGAGTCCAATGGCGGTGAGCTTCACTCGACACCAGCTGATGCTTGGCATTGCGTATGGTGATCTTAGGCTTGTGTGCGGCTGCTCAGCCATGGAAACCCATTTCATGAAGCTACCGAAAAACAGATATTGTGCTGATGTTGCTTCTGGAGGCAGGTTGGAACACGGTAGTGAGTGTAGCAATCGAGGACAGAGGATTTTTACGCTTTACAGCACTCGGCGGTACCATTCTGTGAGCTTGGGTCCTACCACTTCACGGCTGAGCCGTTGCTGCTCCTAGAAGTTTCCACTTCACAATAACAGCACTTACAGTTGACCGGGGCAGCTCTAGCAGGGCAGACATTTGACGAGCAGAAAACTGACTTATTGGAAAGGTGGCATCATATGACGGTGCCACGTTGAAAGTCACTGAGCTCTTCAGTACGGCCATTCTACTGCCAATGTTTGTCTATGGCGATTGCTGTGTGCTCGATTTCATACACCTCTCCGCAACGGGTGTGGCTGAAATAGTCGATTCCACTCATTTGAAGGGGTGTCCACATTTTTATATATATATATATATATATATATATATATATATATATATATATATATATATATATTGTATTTAGTTAGCTATTTAGTTTTCTTATGGCTTCGGGATATAAGATGTTCCGAAGCCTGTTGGTGTCAGACTTGATGCACCGGTACCACTTGCCGTGCGGAAGCAGAGAGAACAGTCTATGGCTTGGGTGCTTGGAGCCTTTAAAATGTTTCTTGGCCTTCCTTTCACACCGCCTGATATAGAGGTCCTGGGTGGCAGGGAGCTCGTCCCCAGTGATGTACTGGGCTGTCCACACCGCCCTGTGTAGCACCATGCGGTCGAGGGCGCTGCTGTTGCCATACCAAGCAGTGATGCAGCCAGCCAAGATGCTCTCAATGGCACAGCTGTAGAACATTTTGGGGGTATGAGAGCTTATGCCAAACCTTTTCAACCTCCTGAGGGGGGAAGAGGCGCCGCCGCGCCTTCTCTACAACTGTGCGCGTTTGTGTGGAGCATTTTAACTCGTTAGTGACCGAGGAGCTTGATGCTCTCGACCCACTCCAACTGCAGCCATGTCGATGTGCGCGGTAACGGTTTTGTATTGAATGAGGTCGGTGTCCTCTCTCCGGGGGATCGTAGTTAATTATAAACCCTTGTGATTATAACCTTCCTGCCCCAGGCTAGAGTACAGCAGCAAATTCAAATGTATGAATGTTGTTGTTTATGGACGATTTTAAGAAGTATTTATTTGGTTTTATTTGCCTGTCAGAGCATATTTTAACATGCATAGTGTGAAATTGGCAATTTCTGCTCCAGCCACGGGGCGTATTAGTTTTTATTGAAAAGAGCAGACCTGGACAAATGGAACATGATACAGTATAATGATATTGGATTACATTTGAATATAGCACCGTACATGAAAGGACCGCAAAGCTCCTTCCATATTCAATAGCTCTTCACATAGGCAGTCCAGTCCTATGTGTGCATACATATGTTCTCTCTTTGAATGGACATCATTGACTTAACCGTGGATTGGTGGGAGACTGCGTTCTAGGATAAGGAATGTATGGCAGCTATCTTTGAGAGTTAATTAGGCACCTATAAGGTCTGACAAGGGTGCAGTTTAATTACCGCTTGCCGAGTGCACAGACACCCTCTGTATCTGACAAACCAATTCTCACCCGTGTGCCTATGTGTTAATCAAACACATAACAGCTCCATGGGCTTCTCTATGCAGAGGAGCTGGTGGGAAGAGCTGTTCTAACGATAGGTCTGCAGCTGCTGTTTTAGAGATACCTCCACTAGGGAGACTCATACTCTTACCACTGTTTGGCACGGCGTGGTATTTTGAAGTTTGTGCTTTGCTATATTTAAGAGGATCTTTGAGACTTGAAGCTGCAGAGTGCCGGACTGGTCTTTGCTTTGCTCTGCTTTGTGTGTGTGCGACGTTGCCCGTGTTTGTGAGTGTGTGTGTGTGTGTGTGTGTGCGACGTTGCCCGTGTGTGTGACGTTGCCCGTGTGTGTGTGTCAAGAAGCATTTAATCTGTGCATGGTGGACAACAGCAACCAGATCTCATCTCTGCCTAATAGAAATGCAGGCGGCCTACCATGAAGGGAAAAACTCATCACATGACAAGCCGTGTTCTTCTGCACCAGTGAATATGAATATCACAGACCTCTGGAGGGATGAGGGAAGACAGGGAGTGTGTCTCCAAAGGAATGTTCACTCAGTCGTTTGTGTCAGACTGTGTCTATAACAAACAGTTGGCAGGAAACAACACTGGTATCAGTCTTAGTCTGTGGTTTGGTTCCTAGCCAGACGTCTGGCTTCAGTAGGGATTGTTTGGCTTCCATGGTCAAATAGATCCCCAAAGCCCCCCTCCCCAATTTTGAGTACATTTCTGGACCCTGCCTATATGAATGAGTTCTATTTGCCATAGCAATTGCCTCCAACACCCTCCATCCCTTTAAAAGAGTGGTTTAGTCTGCCCTAATGATTGTCTCCATAGCCGTTTCGACCATGTTAAGTGAAAGGTTTAGTCTTGTGGAGATGTTGTCTTGAGGCAGCAGGCCCAGGCAGGGACTCTGTGTCACAGAGCTGTAATAATGGGGCAGGACTCCTTACTGGGAACAGAGAGAGACAGATGCTAAGCAGGGAGGATTCAACATGCACCCTCAGGGGGTACAGGGTCTCTCTCCTTTACTCTCTCTCTCTCTCTCTCTCTCTCTCTCTCTCTCTCTCTCTCTCTCTCTCTCTCTCTCTCTTTCTCTCTCTCTCTCTCTCTCTCTCTCTCTCTCTCTCTCTCTGTCTCTCTCTCTCTCTCTCTCTCTCTCTCTTACTCTCTCTCTCTGCCTCCCTCTCTCTCTCTCTCTCTCTCCCTGTCTCTCTCCCTGTCTCTCTCCCTCTCTCTCTCTCTCACACACATTGTGAGAGAGTGAAATTGAGGGAGCAAGAAAGAGAGAATTTAAGATAGAACGTAGGGAGAAGGGGGAAGAGTGTGTAATGAGAGTGTTCGACTCCCCCTCACACTGCTGCTGTCAGCCAGGCAGGTGATTTATCAGTCCTAGGGGAGGTGACTCCCGGCCCGGGAAGCCTATCACTGCGCTTCTCCTCTTTGTAAAAATGTAATTTACCTGTACTGTATATAAGAATATTAATATGTATAAATAGTATTTTTGTTGTCTCTGTGTCTTTCCATCACTTATTTTTTGTATATTTTTTTAAACTGTTCTGTACTTTGTCATGTATTTGTAGCCCAGGAAGAGTAGCTGTTGCATGTGCTAATAAACTAATCTCTAGTCCTAGGCTTCAACCATGATGGAAGCCACCGCAGCCTCTCTTGACAGGCTCTCTCCCTGAGGATGTCTTCTCTGCTCCCCCCGAGTTGTGAGTTATCACTAGGGGCCAAGGCTCAGCTCGACACATCTCGTCTCATTTCAGACCAAGCGCTGAATTATGAGCCCATTTTCCCTGTCGTCACTGTTTCTCCATTCCAGAAGAGCCCCTTCAATAGGCTTACAGATGTCCTGATTCTTAGTACAATACTTTGTGTACGGTTCCTCCCACTAGATTGCTTTTGCCATGAACCAAATTGGTTCTCATCATTGTGTGTTGAAGGTTAATTTGGTTTTCACCTTCTTAGATCACAATGAATAGGATTATGTGGACAGGTTGTCGGGCGTTGTCAAACGGGGCAGTTCAAGTGGGTACTACGAAATGAATGTCAAAACGTTGTTTTCTTTGCCCTATTTCATTATAAATGGCATAGAATGAATCATTACATTGTTCTCTACAATATTATAATCTTAATAGACTTGTACTTGTCAGTGTTTATGAAATAAGAACGTTCATTTTCTGTGACCGTTGCTAGTTTAGACGCGCCATTCTGGGTTGTAAATCTCTTCCATATTTGGTGTTATGAGGTTGTACCATTCTGAGGTTTTTGCTGGTTGGACCAATCAAAACCAACTTACCTTCATCATTTTCACCTCCAGATCCTTGGTTTTCATTACCTAAAACCCGCAAACAACCCACGTTGAGAGGGGCCCGTTTCTATGGCGTTTTAAAGGGGAAAGACTCCGAAATACACAATGAAAACAGAGACAGATTGACTTCGCGGAGGGTGGATATTGAAATTCAGTCTGTTAGCTTGGTAAATAAATCTATGTTTTGTCCCTATTTAGTTTTGTATTCAGCGGATTTCATTTAGAAAAATCCCATGTTTTCACTCAGGAACCCGCAGCCCCTAGTTAGCTCGCCAAGTTGATTTTCGAAGTCGGCTCCGTTCTGCCGCGGAGCAGCGCCACAGAGTTCTACGTTGCAGTGACCACTTTTTGATCATGCCTGTGACATTCCATTCACTCTAAACATGCTCAATTCTCAGAGTAAACCATATATGGTAGAGACGTGGAGTTTGGACTATTATTTTTCTGACTGATTTTCTATTGAATGGACCTATAAATTAATTAAATTAATTAAGGATTTTATGGGTGAACAACCTACATTTTGGTACCTGATCCTAGATCAGCACTCCTACACTTGAGTTGCTTTGTGGGTATGGGCCCTTGCCATTATTGTCTGTTGGTAGCCCTAACATCACCAACGTAGAGCCACAGCAAATACTGGGAAGTGGCACTGTGTATGCTTTCAGACTGATTCATTCTTTCAGCCACAGGCTTGAGTCCCGTGTGAAGGGAGAAAGAACTGGAGAGAAAATAACCAGCTAAATCTAGCACCATAATCTATCCCAACTCTTCTCAAAACGCCTCGTGTCCCGCCACCCATTTTCATAAACGTTACTGTAGTAATGGGCTACAGAGGGTAATATCTAACAGTACTCCCTCCCTCCTCTCTCTACTCCTTCCCTCTTCTCATCGCTCTCTCGCTCCCACACATGCCAATTGGGACTTGATGCGATGTGACACTAAATAATATGTGACAAGATTCAATATGAGCTGCCGCTCTTGAAGACGAGGCTTGCAAGGCTAAATCCGAGAGCTTACATCGTCACCTTTTCTCCTCAGAGAGAGCATGGGTGCATAAAGTACAGTGCCATAATGTGTTTCTAAGGTCAGGTTTATTCTTCCGCAGAGCTCCTCTGCAGTGCAGACTTTTTGCCTGTTTGGGATGTGCAAGCTAAATCTGCTTGCTTGTGGTCCCTGGTTGATGTTCATTAATTGTTTATTAATCGGTATATTTTGGGGGGATGCATTGATGTAAACTTTTACGGAGGGTGAGTAGCCCCTCTAAAAGATAACTGTCATGCTCTCTCTCTCTCACTCCCCCTTCCCCCTCCCCCCTCTCATTCCCTCTCTCTCTCTCTATTCGTATACCCCCCCTCTCAATTCAATTCAAAGGGCTTTATTGGCATGGGATACATGTATACATTGCCAAAGCAAGTGGAATTAGATAATAATCCGAAATGAACAGTTAACATTGCACTCTCAACAGTTTCAAAAGAATATAGACATTTAAAATGCTATATTATGGCCATGTGAAATAGTATGGAAGGGAAAATAAATAGACCGGTAAGTATAGTTTCTATTTACAATGATGCTGGTGCTTCACTGGTTGCTTTTTTTCTTGTGGCAACAGGTCACAAATATTATTGCTGTGATGGCACATGTGGTATTTCTCCTAATAGATATGGAAGTTTATCAAATTCTTTGTGGGTCTGTGTGTGTAATCGGAGGGAAATATGTGTCTCTAATATGGTCATACATTTGGCAGAAGGTTAGGAAGTGCTGCTCAGTTTCCACCTCATTTTGTGGGAAGAGGGCCCATAGCCTGTCTTCCCTCGAGAGCCAGGTTGTCATGTACGTGTGTAGAGGAACGGACCAAGGCGCAGCGGCTGTTGAGTTCCACACAATTTATTAATAGTGAAACTTAGCAAGAACAAAACAATAAACTAAACTAACACCGAACCGTGACCACAGCAGTGCTACGTGCACTAACTCAAAACAATATCCCACAAAACACAGCTGGAAAAAGGCTACCTAAATATGATCCCCAATCAGAGACAATGATTACCAGCTGCCTCTAATTGGGAGTCATACAAGTCACCAACATAGAACTATGAAAACGAGAACACAACATAGATATAGAAACACTAAATCACCCCCTAGTCACGCCCTGACCTACTAGAGAAACAATGGTTCCCTATGATCAGGGCGTGACACAGGTCTGCCTACGGTGGCCTCTCTCAATAGCTAGGTTATACTCACTGATTCTGTACATAGTCAAACCTTTCCTTCATTTTGGGTCCGGTATTCTGACACTATTTACTCTCTGTTTAGGGCCAAATAGCACTCCAGTTTTGTTTTGTATTTTGGCTAGATCTTTCCAATGTGTCGAGTAATTAAGGCTGACCCCATTTGGAACCGGTCGATTGTTTGGTCAATAGGCTGTTGGTCGACCAAGATTGTTTTAGTCGAGCAGTGGCATATATATATATATATATATATATATATATATATATATATATTTATTTATTTTTTTAATTATGGCACAAGAGACACTTGTCCAGTGGTGATTTTAGCATGTACATCTTGGTGGGGGCAAAGCCACAACACAACACTAAACAATACATGAATTGCTCTATAACAGTGACAAACGGTACCACAAACTGTTAGGGCCTACATAAAGCTGTCCCAACAGCTACACCTGGCTATCAGCGGAGCCTTGTCTGGCAGCGAAACAGTTAATTCAGCCTCATTTACTGCCTTTTAAAAAAACATAGCTGATATGGCTGACTTGCTTCAACTTATGTAAAGTTAGACGAAATTAAGAGGTGAAAATCGGCCAAAGTGTTAGGGTGAGGCACATGGGCTACTAACAGCTTACTACACAACATACACATAGTATTACTTTCTTAGATACAGTATACATATCTCCCTGGCATATTACATCATCATACATTTTTGGACTCACCTTGACGTACTGTGTTCACTTGAACAGGAAGGTGGCTCTGCGGTTGTGATGGGCAAGTTTTGTCATCAAAGTCTGTCATTCTCTGGATTTATGGTACTTTCAAGACAACTGGGAACTCTGGGAAAAAACAAGGTAGAATGATGACGTCAGTGATCTTCAGGTCTGAGCTCTAGAAAGAGGCCCGAGTTCCCGACCTGGAATTCTGAGTTGGATGACCGTTCCAAATGTTTTTTCCCAGTAGGAGCTCATTTTTTTCTCCGAGTTCCCAGTTGTCTGAAGTCAGAGATTTCCCAGTTCCGAGTTTCCAGTTGTTTTGAACACAGCAGAAGTCATGCTGGATTGACAGCATGGCCAATGTATTCAACCTTCTCTGGCACATGGTGTTGAATGTTTAAACTTGGAAAAGAGACCCTTAAACCCAGACTTGGACCACACACCCACTCCACTGAATAGCAGGCTAGTGTGATTGCTTTGCAACGCTTGCAGCTAGCCACCGATTCCTTCCAAACCACTCATTGTTGAATTTGCGATTTCTTACTCGTTGTGTAATGTTTATGTCCAATGGTCAATGCGCACCTATACGTTTTATCTAAAATTTCTCTTCAAGGATTGAAAAGAAGTGCCAGTAGATTGTCGACATGATTCATGATGGTGACTGCTTATCTAGCTTGTGACAGAACACTGAGCCAATCACGGCGCAAGTAGAGAACATTACCAACCCCTATGCTCCATATTTTCCGCTGGTTACCCCACCACCACAGACAGCACTGAGCAAGGCTGAAACACATGCATTTTGGAGCTGCTTAACTCAAGAAAGCAAAAAAAGAGACCATGTTTGTATGCAGCTTTATTAACTCAAAGTTATTTTTTATCAAAATAATACATTTTTTAGGTAAACAGGTGGGGCCCTGAATGACGGGTCGCCACTGCACCGTGTGGACTAATCCATTGTGGAGGCCCCGGGATGGCATACCAGTATCACCAGTAATACATTTACTGTTAATTACCATTATTTTGAATCTTCAATGTTTGGTTGGGGTCATTTCTATTTATGCATTCAATGTACAGAATTATTACAGTCTTAAAATCAAATCAAATCAAATCAAATTTTATTTGTCACATACACATGGTTAGCAGATGTTAAATGCGAGTGTAGCGAAATGCTTGTGCTTCTAGTTCCGACAATGCAGTGATAACCAACAAGTAATCTAACTAACAATTCCAAAACTACTGTCTTATACACAGTGTAAGGGGATAAAGAATATGTACATAAGGATATATGAATGAGTGATGGTACAGAGCAGCATACAGTAGATGGTATCGAGTACAGTATATACATATGAGATGAGTGTGTAGACAAAGTAAACAAAGTGGCATAGTTAAAGTGGCTAGTGATACATGTGTTACATAAGGATGCAGTCGATGATGTAGAGTACAGTATATACATATGCATATGAGATGAATAATGTAGGGTAAGTAACATTATATAAGGTAGCATTGTTTAAAGTGGCTAGTGATATATTTACATAATTCCCATCAATTCCCATTATTAAAATGGCTGGAGTTGGGTCAGTGTCAATGACAGTGTGTTGGCAGCAGCCACTCACTGTTAGTGGTGGCTGTTTAACAGTCTGATGGCCTTGAGATAGAAGCTGTTTTTCAGTCTCTCGGTCCCAGCTTTGATGCACCTGTACTGACCTCGCCTTCTGGATGATAGCGGGGTGAACAGGCAGTGGTTCGGGTGGTTGATGTCCTTGATGATCTTTATGGCCTTCCTGTAACAACGGGTGGTGTAGGTGTCCTGGAGGGCAGGTAGTTTGCCCCCGGTGATGCGTTGTGCAGTCCTCACTACCCTCTGGAGAGCCTTACGGTTGAGGGCGGAGCAGTTGCCGTACCAGGCGGTGATACAGCCCGCCAGAATGCTCTCGATTGTGCATCTGTAGAAGTTTGTGAGTGCTTTTGGTGACAAGCCGAATTTCTTCAGCCTCCTGAGGTTGAATAGGCGCTGCTGCGCCTTCTTCACGACGCTGTCAGTGTGAGTGGACCAATTCAATTTGTCTGTGATGTGTATGCCGAGGAACTTAAAACTAGCTACCCTCTCCACTACTGTTCCATCGATGTGGATAGGGGGTGTTCCCTCTGCTGTTTCCTGAAGTCCACAATCATCTCCTTAGTTTTGTTGACGTTGAGTGTGAGGTTATTTTCCTGACACCACACTCCGAGGGCCCTCACCTCCTCCCTGTAGGCCGTCTCGTCGTTGTTGGTAATCAAGCCTACCACTGTTGTGTCGTCCGCAAACTTGATGATTGAGTTGGAGGCGTGCGTGGCCACGCAGTCGTGGGTGAACAGGGAGTACAGGAGAGGGCTCAGAACGCACCCTTGTGGGGCCCCCGTGTTGAGGATCAGCGGGGAGGAGATGTTGTTGCCTACCCTCACCACCTGGGGCGGCCCGTCAGGAAGTCCAGTACCCAGTTGCACAGGGCGGGGTCGAGACCCAGGGTCTCGAGCTTGATGACGAGCTTGGAGGGTACTATGGTGTTGAATGCCGAGCTGTAGTCGATGAACAGCATTCTCACATAGGTATTCCTCTTGTCCAGGTGGGTTAGGGCAGTGTGCAGTGTGGTTGAGATTGCATCGTCTGTGGACCTATTTGGGCGGTAAGCAAATTGGAGTGGGTCTAGGGTGTCAGGTAGGGTGGAGGTGATATGGTCCTTGACTAGTCTCTCAAAGCACTTCATGATGACGGAAGTGAGTGCTACGGGCGGTAGTCGTTTAGCTCAGTTACCTTAGCTTTCTTGGGAACAGGAACAATGGTGGCCCTCTTGAAGCATGTGGGAACAGCAGACTGGTATAGGGATTGATTGAATATGTCCGTAAACACACCGGCCAGCTGGTCTGCGCATGCTCTGAGGGCGCGGCTGGGGATGCCGTCTGGGCCTGCAGCCTTGCGAGGGTTAACACGTTTAAATGTCTTACTCACCTCGGCTGCAGTGAAGGAGAGACCGCATGTTTCCGTTGCAGGCCGTGTCAGTGGCACTGTATTGTCCTCAAAGCGGGCAAAAAGTTATTTAGTCTGCCTGGGAGCAAGACATCCTGGTCCGTGACTGGGCTGGATTTCATCTTGTAGTCCGTGATTGACTGTAGACCCTGCCACATGCCTCTTGTGTCTGAGCCATTGAATTGAGATTCCACTTTGTCTCTGTACTGACGCTTAGCTTGTTTAATAGCCTTGCGGAGGGAATAGCTGCACTGTTTGTATTCAGTCATGGTGCCAGACACCTTGCCCTGATTAAAAGCAGTGGTTCGCGCTTTCAGTTTCACGCGAATGCTGCCATCAATCCACGGTTTCTGGTTAGGGAATGTTGCTATGGGAACGACATCTTCGACGCACGTTCTAATGAACTCGCACACCGAATCAGCGTATTCGTCAATATTCCCATCTGACGCAATACGAAACATGTCCCAGTCCACGTGATGGAAGCAGTCTTGGAGTGTAGAGTCAGCTTGGTCTGACCAGCGTTGGACAGACCTCAGCGTGGGAGCCTCTTGTTTTAATTTCTGCCTGTAGGCAGGGATCAGCAAAATGGAGTCGTGGTCAGCTTTTCCGAAAGGGGGGCGGGGCAGGGCCTTATATGCGTCGCGGAAGTTAGAGTAACAATGATCCAAGGTTTTACCACCCCTGGTTGCGCAATCGATATGCTGATAAAATTTAGGGAGTCTTGTTTTCAGATTGGCTTTGTTAAAATCCCCAGCTACAATGAATGCAGCCTCCGGATAAATGTTTTCCAGTTTGCAAAGAGTTAAATAAAGTTTGTTCAGAGCCATCGATGTGTCTGCTTGGGGGATATATACGGCTGTGATTATAATCGAAGAGAATTCTCTTGGAAGATAATGCGGTCTACATTTGATTGTGAGGAATTCTAAATCAGGTGAACAGAAGGATTTGAGTTCCTGTATGTTTCCTTCATCACACCATGTCCCGTTAGTCATGAGGCATACGCCCCCGCCACTCTTCTTACCAGAGAGATGTTTGTTTCTGTCCGCGCGATGCGTGGAGAAACCCGTTGGCTGCACCGCCCTGGATAGCGTCTTCCCAGTAAGCCATGTTTCCGTAGAGCAGAGAACGTTGCAGTCTCTGATGTCCCTCTGGAATGCCACCCTTGCTCGGATTTCATCAACCTTGTTGTCGAGAGACTGGACATTGGCAAGAAGAATACTGGGAAGTGGTGCGCGATGTGCCCTTTTTTCGGAGTCTGACCAGAACACCGCCGCGTTTCCCTCTTTTTCGTAGTCGTTTCCTTGGGTCGCTGCAAGCGATCCATTCCGTTGTCCTGTTTGTAAGGCAGAACACAGGATCCGCGTCGCGGAAAACATATTCTTGGTCGTACTGATGGTGAGTTGACGCTGATCTTATATTCAGTAGTTCTTCTCGACTGTATGTAATGAAACCTAAGATGACCTGGGGTACTAATGTAAGAAATAACACGTAAAAAAACAAAAAACTGCATAGTTTCCTAGGAACGCGAAGCGAGGCGGCCATCTCAGTCGGCGCCGGAAGTCACATATACCGTTGTCATTGTAAGAGTGGACACGTAGTTTGCGAAGCGCACAACCTAGGCTACACTTGTGAGATCTTGAGTAAGGACATGTACCTGATTACGTATTTAACTAGGCTTAGGCTACATGGCCTGCGCGCAAATGTAGGCTTATAAATCTGCCCATTTGGGGATCTGGTACTATTTCTGATTGTTTTAAATCACCGTCACTGTGGAGCTTCTCAAAGAACATGTATCTTCGCCTCAAAAAGCAAGCAAACCAAATGTGTTTTTTTGTTTTACATCCATTGAGAATGACAATAGTTCCTCAACATTGCATATTTGAAAATCTTTCCATCTCTCACCTTTTCGATAACCGCTCAGCATGACAAGGGAAAAAATGTCATGCTCTGATTTGGTGGGAATGTCATAAAAAGGGCCTCCCTGATTACTTGTCCCTAGTGCAAATAGCCAACACAATCTCACACTCAATTCGCACGAATATGTACAAAAGTATTTCAGCAGATTTTGTGTGGTTTTGTGTGGCATAATTTGTGTGAAAAGACACATTTGCGTGACTTAATTCATAGGAAAATATACATTTTTGTGCGACTTCATTGGAAAATACATTTTTTGGGGGGAAAACTTTGGAACAATTATTTGAACATTATTAGAGCAATGCATGATGGGCAAAGGTGTTCTACGCTACGTTTTTTGTGTGTCCCACATTTATATAAAAAAAACATGTTAACAACCTAATATTGTTAATCAACAAGGTTGTCACCAAAATAAGTAAAATATAATAGTAGCACATTTGTTTTTTATGCCACTACTGTTTTCTATCCTTGTTTTCGCTTAATACTTTGGGATACTGGTGCCCCTGTAGTCAGAAAGGCCTTTTCCTCATGTATGCAACAGTACGCCTACACAATTTTCTCATAACACTTTTCATATTTCTTGGAGCCTACATTACACCATTTTCTTCATTATACATTTTATACAAGGCTATGTCAAATGTTATGAGGGTTGCCAGATTAGAGGAAAAATACAGATTTTTCATATATATATATGAAAAATCTGTATTTCTTCTCTAATGATTGATTTGGGAATGGGGATACATTTTTATGATGGGAAAATATAATACACACCATAATGCACACACACATGCACACAAACAGTTACACACATATACACACACTCACTTTGTTTGTACTTCTGTTACAGCAAACTCTTGACTTTTGTCTGAATTATTTTGAATCCAATATTTGTATCTAGTTGCCATTATCTTTAAAATGATAGCTTAAAAAGGGGTTTATTTCCAACCTATGGGGTATAGGTGGTATCGGATTGGGAAGAGTGGTATAGGAGAGTCTGAAATGAAATAAATACCCTGACATTAAGCTATGTTCAATGTCAGAGGCAATTGCCAGTGAGAAATGCTCAGTCTGAAGCCATCCGGCTATGGGTTGCACAGCCCTGTAATAATGATACAAGTTATATCACCTTAACCTTTCCACAAGTGAGTTCCAAATATGTCTAACGGACGCTCCCAGCGCGAGTTGTTTTACGCACGTGATGTCAGAAGGCACTCACGGTTCCAAAATGTGATTGTTTACGCAACAGTATAGTCAACACGCGCTGCCTGCTAATTATCTATAGGCTATGTTCCACTTTTCTAACACGTTTTATTTTCTAACAGCAGTTTGAATTGAAGTGTGTTACGCCTACTCATGAATTCACGTAGAAGTAGCCCATTTTAGTGTTGTGGACATTTTTATGTTTGAGTCTTTACTGAGCCGGACAAACGTCTCTCTTCGAGGAGAGCCCAACCACTTCCCCAGTGTTTCCACAGATCAACTATGCAGACATTTGCGTAGTCTTACACGAACTGTCACATTAATGCAAATAACAAATAATGCATTGCGATTAGATTGTAGTGGACACCTATGATGTGTGTAAAATATGTTTTTTTTTTTTAAGGTTGTACTGATTATAATGAGCTAATGCTAAGTTATTCGCAAGCTCTGTATGGCGCCATGTTTGTTAACATTATACAAGGCATTCTGTGTGTTACGTAAATGTCTGTCAGACCAAAGATGTTATAATGAGGTGAAGGGATGGTTCAGTCATCTTTCATGTGAACCTCCAGAAGTGAATGAAGGGAAGTGAACGATCGTATGCGACACACCTCCTTCAACATGCATACGGCAAACAGACCAAACTCTTCTTGTCTCCTCCTCTTTGGTTGACGTGAAAAAGCAGCGTGCACAAACTACCCATCGTCGGATTACTTTTGATTTCTAGAAAGTGTTTTGCTAAATTATTTCGATCAATGGTGAGCTCACCTGTGATGTGATGAATTATAAATAATAATTGCTATTAGCTAATTCACATTGTGGTTTCTGTCAGCCAAAGGTTCTCTAAATATGACAGCTTGTGTTATGTAAATCTTTCCTCAGTAAGCGCTAGGACTAATGTAGCCTATATTTTCCGGTTTGGATGATTGTGTTATGCTGTCATACTTCTGTGAATGGCTGAACATTGCCATCCAAAAATAAACTGGTCACATTTAGGACATAACTTTGTAAGGACTGTGTTCTTGCAAAATGTTTCTGTGAAAAAAAACAGCGTGGCTCGCTCAAATGCTGACTGTTGCGACAATCTAAACTACGTTCTAAATAAGCGCTGTAATGATTTTCCTCCTCTTCTGATGAGGAGTATGAAGGATCGGACCAATGTGCAGCGTGGTAAGTGTTCATGTTATTTTTATTTAAACTGAACACAAAACAAAATAACAAAGAGAATTAACGAAAAACGAAACAGTCCTGTCAGGTGCAGAAACACAAAACAGAAAACAACTACCCACAAATCATAGTGGGAAAACAGGCTGCCTAAGTATGGTTCTCAATCAGAGACAACGATAAACAGCTGCCTCTGATTGGGAACCATACCAGGCCAAACACAGAAATACAAAAACATAGAACAACACATAGAATGCCCACCCCAAACTCACGCCCTTTCCAAACTAAAATAGAGACATCAAAAATGAACTAAGGTCAGGACGTGACAAGCGACACACCCGTTTGAGCGTACGCTGCGGGGACCACTGTAGAATGATCACACCCGTTTGAGCGTACGCTGCGGGGACCACTGTAGAATGATCACACCCGTTTGAGCGTACGCTGTGGGGACCACTGTAGAATGATCACACCCGTTTGAGCGTACGCTGCGGGGACCACTGTAGAATGATCACACCCGTTTGAGCGTACGCTGCGGGGACCACTGTAGAATGATCACACCCGTTTGAGCGTACGCTGCGGGGACCACTGTAGAATGATCACACCCGTTTGAGCGTTTGAGCGATCACGCTTGAGTGTACGGGGACCACTGTAGAATGATCACACCGGTTTGAGCGTACGCTGCGGGGACCACTGTAGAATGATCACACCCGTTTGAGCGTACGCTGCGGGGACCACTGTAGAATGATCACACCCGTTTTGAGCGTACGCTGCGGGGACCAGTGTAGAATGATCACACCCGTTTGTTGGTACATGTGAAAAGGTTCAAAGGGATTATATTTACAACCTCTGGGGTATAACATGTTGGGCAAGGTGGTAGAGGAGAGACATATAACCTCTAACTTGAGTTCAGTCGTCGCCATTGAGAACCTAGATTGGCCGAGCTTCGTCCTGCAGGACTGGAAAAGACCTGGATTCTAGGAAATCCTAAATCCATCTCATTAGGTCAGAACAGGATGGATCAACAGTGATTCATATTACTGGTTTGCATCCTAAAAAAAGGATAGTTGTGTTTTGCTGCACAACACACTTACATTATTTGTCGACCCCTATGTGTGGATCATTGTCTATTTGATATATAAGCTTCAGTAACAACAGAACACCATGGTTGTAATAACACTTTAAGCAGGTCGTTTGTAAGTGTGTAGAGTGTGTTTGCTTTGTATCCACACTGTTAAGTTAACCTAGGTGTCTGGTTAGACTGGTTAGACTGTAAACACTCCTTCCAGACATTAAACATCTCCAATCCAAAATTAAATCTAGAATCGGCTTCCTATATCGCAACAAAGCATTCTTCACTCATGCTGCCAAACATACCATCGTAAAACTGACCATCCTACCGATCCTCGACTTCGGTGATGTCATCTATAAAATAACCTCAAACACTCTACTCAACAAACTGGATGCAGTCTATCACAGTGCCATCCACTTTGTCACCAAAGCCCCATACACTACCCTCTAGTTGGTTGGCCCTTGCTTCACACTCATCGCCAAACCCACTGGCTACAGGTTATCTACAAGTCTCAACTAGGTAAAGCCCCGCCTTATCTCAGCTCACTGGTCACCATAGTAGCACCCACTCGTAGTACGCGCTCCAGCAGGTATGTCTCACTAGTCACCCCCAAAGCCAATTCCTCCTTTGGTCGTCTTTCCTTCCAGTTCTCTGCTGCCAATGACTGGAACAAACTGCAAAAATCTCTGAAGCTGGAGACTCACATCTCCCTCACTAGCTTTAAGCACCAGCTGTCAGAGCAGCTCACAGATCACTGCACCTGCACATAGCCCATCTGTAAACAGCCCATCTATCTACATACCTCATCCCCATACTGTATTTATTTATTTTATCTTGCTCCTTTGTGCCCCAGTATCTCTACTTGCACATTCATCTTCTGCACATCTACCATTCCAGTGTTTAATTGCTATATTGTAATTACTTCGCCACCATGGAATATTGCCTTAACTTACCTCATTTGTTCTACTGTATTATTGACTATGTTTTGTTTATTCCATTCGTAACTCTGTGTTGTTGTATGTGTCGAATTGCTATGCCTTATCTTGGCCAGGTCGCAGTTGCAAATGAAAACTTGTTCTCAACTAGCCTACCTGGTTAAATAAAGGTTAAATAAAGAATTAAATAAATAAAAGTATGCCATAGTTCATTACCTCAGACCAACCCTGAGCATAGGTGCCCCCCCCCACCCCTGTAATGACCTCTTCCATCCCCATTATGTCCACTTCATTACCCTCCACCTGCGCCCCTGCCAAGCCCCCAGTGGCTAGGGTGAGAGGGGCAGGGCAAACCAGGCCAGAACATCTCTGCTCTTTTTTGTCTCGTTACCTTTTTCTAGCGCTCTCTGTCCCTCTCATTCTTTTACACTTCTCTCTCTTTCTCTACCCACTATCTTTCCATCTATATACAGATACCCTCTGTCTTTTCACCCTCTCCCCATGTGTCCCCTGCTCTCCAATCCCTCTCTCCCTTCCTCCCTCTCCTTCCCTCTCTCTCCCTCCATGTCTCGGGGCAGGGTTATACACAGTAGCAGGAGTCAGTGGGGTGGTTGTGTAGGAGCCCCATTTATTAGCTACTCATGTCGTTAAAGGGCGAGAGAGGAGCGAGGGGGGGAGAGGGGGCGGTGGCTAGATCAATCTTCTGTATTAATGTCGGCTCGCTGTCAGCGGGCCTGAGACTGGACAGGGGAGAGAAGGGAGGGGGATGCGGAGGGAGGGGGTGAGGGCGTGCCCTGTCATCCGGAAAAATGTTATTTTATCGCGCTGAATCGACGGAGCATTGCGGAATATCAGGAGAGAATAGCTGTCGCCGAGCTCTAGATAAATTACCAATTGGAGGTGGAAAGAACAGCCAAAAATGGATTCATGAGATGAAGGTTTTATTCCTGGCCTGGGCCTGGCATCTGTTGTAATTCCTGTTTGATTTAGGGAAAATCCCTGCCTGGCACACGCTGGAAGGGGAGAGAGAGAGAGCGTAAGAGAGAGAAAAGAGAGAGAAAGAGAGGGAGAGCAGTAGGAAGAGCAGGCGGTGCTGAAGAAATGGAAGGAGAGAGGGATAGAGAGAGAGAGACTGACTGACATAGCCTGGAGCAGGACGCTGTTTTATTTTGTTACCAGGCTATCGGAACCAGAGTGGAACCTCAGGCGTTGCAGCCCCTCCACAGTTAGGGCAATAAACAGTGTGTGTGTGTCTGTGCGTAGCTCTGTCTGAGTACATCAGTCTATGTGTGTGTGGCCTACCCTCTATAGTGGTCCCTATCCCTGAGGAGTGTCTATTGTCGGTAAGACCTTGTGTCTCTCCTCTACTGTGATAAATAATGAATGAAGGCTTGAGACCAATCCTGACAAGACAAGGGCAGGGATGGAGAGATGTGAGAGAGGAGAGAGGAAAGAGAACAGAACAGGGAGAAGAGATAGTGGTGGAAGGACTCAGGTGAGACAAAAGACAAGAGGGAAAGAGAAGAGTTGAAGACATTGCATAGACGGAGAGAGAGAGAGAGAGAGAGAGAGGAAGAGTGGATGGATGAGGGAGGAGGATGCTGGTACAGTCCTGAAACCATAAACCCAGGAAAAGGAGAATGCCCCAGAGCCTCACAGACGAAGAGCGTTGAGCTGTGTGTGTGTGTGTGTGTGCACCACTGGCACAGAACTGGATATCTGGTTGCAGACTGAGACAGGAGCCAGATGGAGGGGGAGGAAATGTCTCCGGGAACACCTGACAGCAAGAACTGACAAATTCTTATTTACTGCATCTGATTTATTTACAGTCTGCTGCTCACTTACAGCAAAATTGTAATCTGGCAACGCTAGGCCTAATCTCACTCTATAAATACAATGTTGCCAGATTGACTGCTTTCTCTTACAGCGTAAGTTAACCAGCTGTGGGAGTGGGAGATTCAGATTCAATCTAGCAACCATATTAACTCAATATATCTCAATCACAGACTTGATAAATCTGTCTTTCAACATCGATATCTTTCAACCGTCGATATCCCCATATTAGCTTTATCGTGATAGCATTAGCCCAGACTCATTCCCATTCTGTGTAGGTTCTCAAGGCATGTGGAGAAAATAGAATCAGAGCCAAAGATCAATGTCAGGCTTTGAAGCAGTGTGGGTAAATGCTGCAACCTGAGCATGTTAATCTAACTTCACTGGGCTGTGCGTGCGTGCGTGCGTGCGTGCGTGCGTGCAATTCATGTGTTTCAGCTGATAATCCTGAAGTTTTAGATAGATGCAATAAAAGGCTGGGGTGTAGAGGAGAGGTGATGGAGAGAGGAAGAGGGACAGAGCAGAGATGGGAGTTGGAAGAGGAGATGTCAAGAGAATTGATAGAGAGAGACGGCAGGAAGAAGAAGAGAGGGCAGTAAAGTGATACCATTAAACCATGATTTAGATTGCTCCTTATCCTATGGCTTGCACTGGTGTGTGTCTGAGGTGCAGTAAAGCTTCATTATCCCTGTGTGTGTGTGTGTGTCTTCCCCTTCTCTTATAATATATATAATAATAATAATATATCTCTTCATCACCCAGAGGCCATTAGTGGTCTCATTAGGTCGATCCCCTCCCACCACCTATACCCTGGGGTCATTTAACCCACAGCCATCACCCTGTATGTACCGTAGGTGTTTCCGGCATCTTGGACATATTCCCTTTGGTTAGTACCCGTTTAAGTCTAAATCCCAGCATCGTTTACCCCTCCCCTCTGTAACCATCCTTCTCCGTCACTCCACCCATTATTCTCTCTCTGAAGACTGCTGGAGTGAGACGAGGCCCTTTAGCTCTGTACACCACCAAACCACATAGACCCTTTCTCCCCTTATTTACGTTTCCAAGGCTACCCTGCATCTCCCTCTCTCCCTCTCCCTCTCTCTCTCTGTCTCTTACTAGCTCACTCTCACTCTCTCTCTCTCTCTCTCTCTCTCTCTCTCTCTCTCTCTCTCTCTTGCTCAACCAGCCAACCGTATCGGTGCTAAAACATCACTGGAGTATTTTAATTGGGTCCACCCTCCTCCTCAACTCCCTCCTACCTTCTTCTCCTTTGCCCCGTAGCGGGGAGAATAAAACCCTGCCTGCCCGTGTGGAGAAAGAGAAGGCGGGATTGAATTGCACTGCGAGCAGGAGGCTGACGTAATGTCGTGCTGCGGGACCCTTCTGCTGGGCCCTTACTTCTTGTTGAAGTTCTACATCTAATGAACAGGGGTACAATACTTCCTTTTACATGGAGACCCCTCATCTCCCCCTACTGCATTTGAAAAGGTGCTTCACCGAGTGTGTGTGTGTGTGTGTGTGCGCGTGTGCGTGTGCTATAAACTATTTTGGAGAGCCCACACCATCTCTCTGCCACATTGAAGAGACCGTTTAAAGGGGGGCAGGGGTTGGCTGTGAGGGAGGTGGGTTTTAGGGACCCTGCACTACCTGCACTATTTATTGGCTGTCGTAGAGGCTGTCTATCTGAACCATTTGACTACATGCGTCGTGTTTATCCAACCAATGTGCTCTGTGGTGAAGGAGGAAGCACATCTCTCTCTCCGTTACTTGTTCTCCCTCCTGCGCGATCCCCCCTCTATCTCTCTATCACATTCCCTCTGTATCAATTGCCAGACCAAATCACCAAATCTCCTTTCACCTGTGACCGTTGTCTGCTTTTCTCTGTAACACTGACCCAGAAACAGTTTCTAGAGTCGTCATTCCTCCCAAAGTAGACCAACGCTATGTGTAACCTGCTCATTGGTTTATGACCATTATCTGTTGTGTCTACTGCCGCCATGTGGTAGATAGTGGTAACTGGTAATTATACCTCATTATTATACCGCATTTATAAGCTCTATTTCAGCTGGCGCATTTTGGTATAACAACATCAACCCATTAGAAATCCAGTTGACCCTCAGCAGGAGATCTTTCATTCACAACTTCCAGTCAAGGTTAATCTAATGTGAGGTCAGCCATGTGTTTTGACAGGACTGTGATGGAATTGGGAACACAGGACTTGGTATAGCTACATTTTACATTCACTGGGCAAAGACGTCAGTTGAGCGTCTAATTTTGATTTGCATTTGATCGAGTTGTTGAAATGTTTGGAGCTCTGAGTTACTGAGCTGAAGTTTCACAACACCAGATGTCTCCAAATAGCCCATTGTAGAAGGGCAATTCCATTGTAACAGCATGACGCTGAGATGGATTTAAAGGCCCAATGCAGCCTTTTTAAAAACATTTTTAAAAAAAAATCTCAATACCAAATTATTTCTGGGTAAAAGTGAAGTACCCTACTGTGACTGTTTTCAAATCAAAATGGTAAAAAAAAAAGAAAAAATAGCTTCTTAGCAAAAGCAATTTCTCCAGCGAAATATTTAGCTAGGGCTGTCTGGGAGTGGTCTGAGTGGGGAGGGGGACACTGAAAACTAGCTACTATTGGCAGAGAGGATTTGAACTCTCTTTCTTGTTGGTCTATTAACAAATGTACCTCCTGGTGATTTTATTTTTTTATCTTTATTTAGGTAGGCAAGTCAGTTATGACGGCCTAGGAACAGTGCCTGTTCAGGGGCAGAACGACAGATTTGTACCTTGTCAGCCCGAGGGTTTGAACTTACAACCTTCCGGTTACTAGTCCAACGCTCTAACCACTAGGCTACCCTGCCGCCCCAGGTGTCATCAGGCAGACCAAAACTTCATCCCACCAAAACAGGCTGAAATTTCAGGCGGTCTTTTCAAACAGCTCTTACACTAAAAGGGCATTATCACAATTGTAACAATTTCAAAGTATGGAAATATATATAAAACACAGGTAATCCATTTTTTTTATGCACAGGGCCTTTAAAATGTAGTGCCTTCAGAAAGTTTTCACACCCCTTTTCCCACATTTTGTTGTGTTACAGCTTGAATTTAAAATGGATTCAATTGAGATGTTGTGTCACTGACCTACACACAATACCCCATAATGTCACATTGGATTTTTAAAAAATAAATGTGTACAAAGTAATCAAAAATGAAAAGCTCAAATGTCTTGAATCAATAAGTATTCGACCCCTTTTGTTATGGCAAGCCTCAATAAGTTCAGGAGTAGAAATGTTGCTTAACAAGTCACACAAGTTGCAAGGACTCTGTGTGCAATAATAGTGTTGAGCATGATTTTTGAATGGCTACTCAAGTTCTACACCCCACACAGTTATCTGTAAGGTCCCGAGTAGTGAATTTGAACCACAGATTCAACCACAAAGGCCAGGGAGGTTTTCCAATGCATCACAAAGAAGGGCACCTCATCGGTAGATGGGTAAAAATATAACCTGTCACTACAAAGATACAGGCGTCCTTCCTAAGTTGCCGGAGAGGAAGTACACCGCTCGGGGAGTTCACCACGAGTCTAATTTTGAAACAGTTAACAGAGTTTAATGACTGTGATAGGAGGAAAACTGAGGATGAATCAACAAGATTGTAGTTACTCCACAATACTAACCTACATGGCAGAGTGAAATAAGGAAGCCTGTACAGAAGTAAAATATCCCAAAACATGTATCTTGTTTGCTATAAGGCACTGTAAAAAAAAAATGTATCAAAGAAATCTTTTTTTGTTGTTGTCTGAATACAAAGCGTTATGTTTGGGGCAAATCCAACACATCACCGAGTACCACTTGTCATATGTTCAAGCGTGGTGGTGGCTGCAACATGTTATGGTTAAGCTTGTCATTGGCAAGAATTAGAGAGTCTTAAGATAGAAAGGAATGTAATAGAGCTAAACACAGGCAAAATCCTAGAGAAAAATCTGGTTCAGTCTGCTTTCCAACAGACACTAGGAGATAAATTCACCTTTCAGCAGGACACTAACCTAAAACACGAGGCCAAATATACGCTGACGCTGCTTACCAAGACGATATTGAATGTTCCTGAGCGGCCTGGTTAGTTTTGACTTAAATCTACTTGAAAATCCATGACAAGACTTGAAGATTGTTGTCTAGCAATGATCAACAGCCAACTTGACAGAGCTTGAAGAATTTTTGAAAGAATAATGTGCAAATATTGCGCAAAGCTCTTAGATATTTACCCAGAAAGACTCACAGCTGTAATCACTGCCGAAGGTGATTCTAACATGTATTGACTCAGGGTTTGAATACTTATCTAATCAAGATATATTTGTGTTTTATTTTCCATTAATTAAAAAGAATATACAAAACGTTCTTCCACTTTGACATTACAGGTTATTGTGTGTTGATCGTTGAAATAAAAGACAATTAAATCCATTTCAATCCCACTTTGTGACACAACAAAATGTGGAAAAAGTCAAGGGGTGGGAATACTTTCTGAAGGCTCTGTCTGCCCAGCAAAAAAACATTGAATGCAAAGTTCAGTACACCATACAACTCTATGCACAAGGACTACTTTAAACAATATCCAGTAAAGATTTTACAAAACAAATGTATTTGAAGATCAGTGCAGATGTAAAGTTTCATTAAAGAAATGACTGTGAAATCTCCCTCAGATGTTTATGTGACCACGTTTTACAAAAACTCTGTTAAATACCTACTCTGAATGAAGATGTCTGCAGAAAGAATGGGACGTCAACTTTGTTCCGGATCGGAAACAAATCTGAACCAATCGAGAGTATGTTCCACAAGTTTGAACGTCACAGTAGAGAACAGTCGAGTGCACTACAGAGCAGCACACATAACACAGTAGAGTTCAGTACATTACAGTACAGCATAATATGAGTGGCAGGTAGCCTAGCGGTTGGGCCAGTAACTGAAAGGTCGCTGGTTTGAATCCCTGAGCAGACTAGGTGAGAAATCTGTCAACATGCCCTTGAGCAAGGCACTTGACCCTAATTGCTCCTGTAAGTCGCTCTGGATAAGAGCTTATGCTAAATGATTAAAAGGTAAATGTATAATACAGTACATTGTACTGTAGTGTAATCTACTGTAATGTACTGTACTGAACTCTACTTTACTGTAGAGTACTACTACTGACCTATACTCCAGTTGAATGTATTCAGTTGTACAACTGACTAGGTATCCCCCTTTTCCTTTTACTCTAATTTACTGTACTTTTCTTTACTGTACTGTACGCTACTCTCCAGTACTGACCAATACTCTGATCATATTTTCTTTACTGTACTGTACAATACTGTACTGTACTATAATGTGGTTTCCAAACTTGTGACGCATAGATGGGTGATTCTCATGAAAGCAGTTTTAACCACTGGCAATAACAAGTTGAGTTAGAAAACCATGATGCTTCCGCAACAATCAACTAACGTTACTGTATTATTCAGAAGATTAAGATGCCTAGACCTCTCTGCAAATCACATTGTAGGAGTTTTAATGAATTTATTTGCAAATTATGGTGGAAAATAAGTATTTGGTCATCTACAAACAAGCAAGATTTCTGGCTCTCACAGACCTGTAACTTCTTCTTTAAGAGGCTCCTCTGTCCTCCACTCGTTACCTGTATTAATGGCACCTGTTTGAACTTGTTATCAGTATAAAAGACACCTGTCCACAACCTCAAACAGTCACACTCCAAACTCCACTATGGCCATGACCAAAGAGCTGTCAAAGGACACCAGAAACAAAATTGTAGACCTGCACCAGGCTGGGAAGACTGAATCTGCAATAGGTAACCAGCTTGGTTTGAAGAAATCAACTGTGGGAGCAATTATTAGGAAATGGAAGACATACAAGACCACTGATAATCTTCCCCGATCTGGGGCTCCACGCAAGATGTCACCCCGTGGGGTCAAAATGATCACAAGAACGGTGAGCAAGAATCCCAGAACCACACGGGGGGACCTAGTGAATGACATACAGAGAGCTGGGACCAAAGTAACAAAGCCTACCATCAGTAACACACTACGCCACCAGGGACTCGAATCCTGCAGTGCCAGACATGTCCCCCTGCTTAAGCCAGTACATGTCCAGGGCTGTCTGAAGTTTGCTAGAGAGCATTTGGATGATCCAAAATAAGATTGGGAGAATGTCATATGGTCAGATGAAACCAAAATATAACTTTTTGGTAAAAACTCAACTCGTCGTGTTTGGAGGACAAAGAATGCTGAGTTGCATCCAAAGAACACCATACCTACTGTGAAGCATGGGGGTGGAAACATCATGCTTTGGAATTGTTTTTCTGCAAAGGGACCAGGACGACAGATCCGTGTAAAGGAAAGAATAAATGGGGCCGTGTATCGTGAGATTTCGAGTGAAAACCTCCTTTCATCAGCAAGGGCATTGAGGATGAAACGTGGCTGGGTCTTTCAGCATGACAATAATCCCAAACACACCGCCCGGGCCACGAAGGAGTGGCTTCATAAGATGCTTCTTACGGAGCCACTCCTAAGTTGCCCTGGCTGTGTATTTTGGGTCATTGCCATGCTGGAAGACCCAGCCACGACCCATCTTCAATGCTCTTACTGAGGGAAGGAGGTTGTTGGCCAAGATCTCGCGATACATGGTCCCGTCCATCCTCCCCTCAATACGGTGCAGTTGTCCTGTCCCCTTTGCAAAAAGCATCCCCAAAGAATGATGTTTCCACCTCCATGCTTCACGGTTGGGATGGTGTTCTTGGGGTTGTACTCATCCTTCTTCTTCCTCCAAACACGGTAAGTGGAGTTTAGACCAAAAAGCTATATTTTTGTCTCATCAGACCACATGACCTTCTCCCATTCCTCCTCTGGATTATCCAGATGGTCATTGGAAAACTTCAGACGGGCCTAGACATGCGCTGGCTTCAGCAGGGGGACCTTGCTTGCGCTGCAGTATTTTAATCCATGAATGCGTAGTGTGTTATTTAGGGTTTTCTTTGAGACTGTCCCAGCTCTCTTCAGGTCATTGACCAGGTCCTGCCGTGTAGTTCTGGGCTGATCCCTCATCTTTCTCTTGATCATTGATGCCCCTCGAGGTGAGATCTTGCATGGAGCCCCAGACCGAGGGTGATTGACCGTCATCTTGAACTTCTTCCATTTTCTAATAATTGTGCCAACTGTTGTTGCCTTCTCACCAAGCTGCTTGCCTATTGTCCTGTAGCCCATCCCAGCCTTGTGCAGGTCTACAATTGTTTCCCTGATGTCCTTACACAGCTCTCTGGTCTTGGCCATTGTGAGAGAGGTTGGAGTCTGTTTGATTGAGTGTGTGGACAGGTGTCTTTTATACAGGTAACAAGTTCAAACAGGTGCAGTTAATACAGGTAATGAGTGGAGAACAGGAGGGCTTTTTAAAGAAAAACTAACAGGTCTGTGAGAGCCGGAATTCTTACTGTTTGGTAGGTGATCACATACTTATGTCATGCAATAAAATGCAAATGACTTAATTAAAAATCATACAATGTGATTTTCTGGATTTTTGTTTTACATTCCGTCTCTCACAGTTGAAGTGTACCTATGATAAAACATTACAGACCTCTACATGCTTTGTAAGTAGGTAAACCTGCAAAATCGGCAGTGTATCAAATACTTGTTCTCCCCACTGTATGTGCCATGTAAGAAAGCTAACGTTTAAGTTCCTTGCTCAGAACATGAGAACATATGAAAGCTGGTGGTCCCTTTTAACATGAGTCTTTAATATTCCCAGATAAGAAGTTTTAGGTTGAGGTTATTATAGGAATTATAGGACTATTTCTCTCTATACCATTTATATTTCATATACCTTTGACTATTGGATGTTCTTATAGGCACTTTAGTATTGCCAGTGTAACAGTATAGCTTCCATCTCTCTCCTCGCTCATACCTGGGCACGAACCAGAAACACATCGTCAACAGCCACCCTCGAAGCATCACTACCCATCGCTCCACAAGGGGACCAAGTACTTCAAGGTCTCAAAGCAAGTGGCGTCACCGATTGAAACGCTATTAGCGCACACCCCGCTAACTAGCTAGCCATTTCACATCGGTTACACCAGCCTAATCTCGAGAGTTGATAGGCTTGAAGTCATAAACAGCTCAATGCTTGAAGCACAACGAAGAGCTGCTGGCAAACACACTAAAGTGCTGTTTGAATGAATGCGTACGAGCCTGCTGCTGCCTACCACCGCTCAGCCAGACTGCTCTATCAAATATCAAATCATTGACTTAATTATAACATAATGACACACAGAAATTACGAGCCTTAGGTCATTAATATGGTCAAATCCGGAAACTATCATTTTGAAAAGAAAACGTTTATTCTTTCAGTGAAATACGGAACCGTTCCGTATTTTATCTACCGGGTGGCATCCCTAAGTCTACATATTGCTGTTAAATTGTACAACCTTCAATGTTATGTCATAATTATGTACAATTCTGGCAAATACATTTTGGTCTTTGTTAGGAATAAATGGTCTTCACACAGTTCGCAACGAGCCAGGCGGCCCAAACTGCTGCATATATACCCTGACTGATTGCACGGAATGCAAGAGAAGTCACACAATTTCCCTAGTTAAAATAAATTAATGTTGGCAGGCAATATTACCTAAATATGCAGGTTTAAAAATATATACTTGTGTATTGATTTTAAAGAAAGGCGTTGATATTTATGGTTAGGTACATTCGTGCAACAACAGTGCTTTTTTTGCGAATACGCTTGTTAAATCACCACCCGTTTGGCGAAGTAGGCTGTGATTTGATGAGAAATTAACAGGCACCGAATCGATTATATGCAACACAGGACACGCTAGATAAACTAGTTATATCATCAACCATGTGTAGTTAACTAGTGATTATGTTAAGATTGATAGTTTTTTTTATAAAATAGGTTTAATGCTAGCTAGCAATTTACCTTGGCTTCTTGCTGCACTCGCATACATTTACATTTAAGTCATTTAGCAGACGCTCTTATCCAGAGCGACTTACAAATTGGTGCATTCACCTTATGACATCCAGTGGAACAGCCACTTTACAATAGTGCATCTAAATCTTTTAAGGGGGGTGAGAAGGATTACTTTATCCTATCCTAGGTATTCCTTAAAGAGGTGGGGTTTCAGGTGTCTCCGGAAGGTGGTGATTGACTCCGCTGTACTGGCGTCGTGAGGGAGTTTGTTCCACCATTGGGGGGCCAGAGCAGCGAACAGTTTTGACTGGGCTGAGCGGGAACTGTACTTCCTCAGTGGTAGGGAGGCGAGCAGGCCAGAGGTGGATGAACGCAGTGCCCTTGTTTGGGTGTAGGGCCTGATCAGAGCCTGGAGGTACTGAGGTGCCATTCCCCTCACAGCTCCGTAGGCAAGCACCATGGTCTTGTAGCGGATGCGAGCTTCAACTGGAAGCCAGTGGAGAGAGCGGAGGAGCGGGGTGACGTGAGAGAACTTGGGAAGGTTGAACACCAGACGGGCTGCGGCGTTCTGGATGAGTTGTAGGGGTTTAATGGCACAGGCAGGGAGCCCAGCCAACAGCGAGTTGCAGTAATCCAGACGGGAGATGACAAGTGCCTGGATTAGGACCTGCGCCGCTTCCTGTGTGAGGCAGGGTCGTACTCTGCGGATGTTGTAGAGCATGAACCTACAGGAACGGGCCACCGCCTTGATGTTAGTTGAGAACGACAGGGTGTTGTCCAGGATCACGCCAAGGTTCTTAGCGCTCTGGGAGGAGGACACAATGGAGTTGTCAACCGTGATGGCGAGATCATGGAACGGGCAGTCCTTCCCCGGGAGGAAGAGGAGCTCCGTCTTGCCGAGGTTCAGCTTGAGGTGGTGATCCGTCATCCACACTGATATGTCTGCCAGACATGCAGAGATGCGATTCGCCACCTGGTCATCAGAAGGGGGAAAGGAGAAGATTAATTGTGTGTCGTCTGCATAGCAATGATAGGAGAGACCATGTGAGGTTATGACAGAGCCAAGTGACTTGGTGTATAGCGAGAATAGGAGAGGGCCTAGAACAGAGCCCTGGGGACACCAGTGGTGAGAGCGCGTGGTGAGGAGACAGATTCTCGCCACGCCACCTGGTAGGAGCGACCTGTCAGGTAGGACGCAATCCAAGCGTGGGCCGCGCCGGAGATGCCCAACTCGGAGAGGGTGGAGAGGAGGATCTGATGGTTCACAGTATCGAAGGCAGCCGATAGGTCTAGAAGGATGAGAGCAGAGGAGAGAGAGTTAGCTTTAGCAGTGCGGAGCGCCTCCGTGATACAGAGAAGAGCAGTCTCAGTTGAATGACTAGTCTTGAAACCTGACTGATTTGGATCAAGAAGGTCATTCTGAGAGAGATAGCGGAAGAGCTGGCCAAGGACGGCACGTTCAAGAGTTTTGGAGAGAAAAAAAAGAAGGGATACTGGTCTGTAGTTGTTGACATCGGAGGGATCGAGTGTAGGTTTTTTCAGAAGGGGTGCAACTATCGCTCTCTTGAAGACGGAAGGGACGTAGCCAGCGGTCAGGGATGAGTTGATGAGCGAGGTGAGGTAAGGGAGAAGGTCTCCAGAAATGGTCTGGAGAAGAGAGGAGGGGATAGGGTCAAGCGGGCAGGTTGTTGGGCGGCCGGCCGTCACAAGACGCGAGATTTCATCTGGAGAGAGAGGGGAGAAAGAGGTCAGAGCACAGGGTAGGGCAGTGTGAGCAGAACCAGCGGTGTCGTTTGACTTAGCAAACGAGGATCGGATGTCGTCGACCTTCTTTTTCAAAATGGTTGACGAAGTCATCTGCAGAGAGGGAGGAGGGGGGAGGATTCAGGAGGGAGGAGAAGGTGGCAAAGAGCTTCCTAGGGTTAGAGGCAGATGCTTGGAATTTAGAGTGGTAGAAAGTGGCTTTAGCAGCAGAGACAGAGGAGGAAAATGTAGAGAGGAGGGAGTGAAAGGATGCCAGGTCCGCAGGGAGGCGAGTTTTCCTCCATTTCCGCTCGGCTGCCCGGAGCCCTGTTCTGTGAGCTCGCAATGAGTCGTCGAGCCACGGAGCGGGAGGGGAGGACCGAGCCGGCCTGGAGGATAGGGGACATAGAGAGTCAAAGGATGCAGAAAGGGAGGAGAGGAGGGTTGAGGAGGCAGAATCAGGAGATAGGTTTGAGCAGATGGAAGAGATGATAGGATGGAAGAGGAGAGAGTAGCTGGGGAGAGAGAGCGAAGGTTGGGACGGCGCGATACCATCCGAGTAGGGGCAGTGTGGGAAGTGTTGGATGAGAGCGAGAGGGAAAAGGATACAAGGTAGTGGTCGGAGACTTGGAGGGGAGTTGCAATGAGGTTAGTGGAAGAACAGCATCTAGTAAAGATGAGGTCGAGCGTATTGCCTGCCTTGTGAGTAGGGGGGGAAGGTGAGAGGGTGAGGTCAAAAGAGGAGAGGAGTGGAAAGAAGGAGGTAGAGAGGAATGAGTCAAAGATAGACGTGGGGAGGTTAAAGTCGCCCAGAACTGTGAGAGGTGAGCCGTCCTCAGGAAAGGAGCTTATCAAGGCATCAAGCTCATTGATGAACTCTCCGAGGGGACCTGGAGGGCGATAAATGATAAGGATGTTAAGCTTGAAAGGGCTGGTAACTGTGACAGCATGAAATTCAAAGGAGGCGATAGACAGATGGGTAAGGGGAGAAAGAGAGAATGACCACTTGGGAGAGATGAGGATCCCGGTGCCACCACCCCGCTGACCAGAAGCTCTCGGGGTGTGCGAGAACACGTGGGCGGACGAAGAGAGAGCAGTAGGAGTAGCAGTGTTATCTGTGGTGATCCATGTTTCCGTCAGTGCCAAGAAGTCGAGGGACTGGAGGGAGGCATAGGCTGAGATGAACTCTGCCTTGTTGGCCGCAGATCGGCAGTTCCAGAGGCTACCGGAGACCTGGAACTCCACGTGGGTCGTGCGCGCTGGGACCACCAGATTAGGGTGGCCGCGGCCACGCGGTGTGGAGCGTTTGTATGGTCTGTGCAGAGAGGAGAGAACAGGGATAGACAGACACATAGTTGACAGGCTACAGAAGAGGCTACGCTAATGCAAGGAGATTGGAATGACAAGTGGACTACACGTCTCGAATGTTCAGAAAGTTAAGCTTACGTAGCAAGAATCTTATTGACTAAAATTATTAAAATGATACAGTACTGCTGAAGTGGCTAAGTAGGGCTAGCTGGCAGTGGCTGCGTTGTTGACACTACACTAATCAAGTCGTTCCGTTGAGTGTAATAGTTTCTACAGTGCTGCTATTCGGGGCTAGCTGGCTAGCTAGCAGTGTTGATTACGTTACGTTGCGTTAAAAGAACGACAATAGCTGGCTATCTAACCTAGAAAATCGCTCTAGACTACACAATTATCTTTGATACACAGACGGCTATGTAGCTAGCTATGTAGCTAGCTACGATCAAACAAATCAAACCGTTGTGCTGTAATGAAATGAAATGAAAATGTGATACTACCTGTGGAGCGAAGCGGAATGCGACCGGGTTGTTGAGTGCGGAAGTTCTATTCAGTAGACGTTGGCTAGCTGTTGGCTAGCTAGCAGTGTCTCCTACGTTAAGGACGACAAATAGCTGGCTAGCTAACCTCGGTAAATTAAGATAATCACTCTAAGACTACACTCTCTAAACTACACAATTATCTTGGATACGAAGACAGCAAAGACAACTATGTAGCTAGCTAACACTACACTAATACCAGGTAGTCCTCCCACGCAGGCTCCTCGTGGAGTGCAATGTAAGTCAAGAGCATTGGACTAGTAACCGGAAGGTTGCAAGATCGAATCCCCGATCTGCCCCTGAACAAGGCAGTTAACCCACCGTTCCTAGGCCGTCATTGAAAATAAGAATGTGTTCTTAACTGACTGGCCTAGTTAAAGAAAGTTGTAACGGCCACGATCGTTGTCCAAAAATGATGATTACCGATTGTTATGAAAACTTGAAATTGGCCCTAATTAATCGGCCATTCCGATTAATCGGTCGACCTCTAGAACATATCTGGAGAGACCTGAAAATAGCAGTGCAGCAACGCTCCCCATCCAACCTGACAGAGCTTGAGAGGATCTGCAGAGAAGAATGGGAGAAACTCCCCAAATACAGGTGTGCCAAGCTTGTAGCGTCAAACCCAGGAAGACTGAGTCGGAATACTTATGCAAATGTAATATTTCTTTAAAAATGTTATTATCAATTTGCAACAACAAAAAATCGACATGTTTTTGCTTTGTCATTATGGGAGTATTGTGTGTAGATTGAAGAGAATACTTTCCGAATGTGTTTCTGATGACCATAACACTTTCTCAAGTTGCTGTAAAAACTCCAAACGATGTTTAAATACAGTTGTATTCACCCATGATGCATCATCTAGTGTAGGGTTTTCCAAACTTGGTTCTAGCCCCCCCCGGGTGCTTTTTGGTTCTAGCACTACACAGCTGATTCAAATAATCAAAGGTTGATGATAATTGGTTATTTGAATCAGCTGATTACGATCTGCATTTATCTATTTCATAATTGTTGTTTTGTTTATTGATCATTTTACCAGAATTTCCACAACTACCAAAGCAAGGGTCTTAACCTCAACATTGATGTGTTTTTGTTGGATTTCTCATACCGTTTAAGACTTTTTCTGGTAGATGTTTTCTAAGACTCTTTTTCCATCAGTTTGACCCGAAATCAAAGCCGTTGCTTTTTCCCTAATTTCAGAATAGAAAATGGTGGGGAAAAAAATGTATTATTGCCTTAATAAAAAATATAAAAAATAGACTCTTAGCTTTCATTTGACACCAAATTTGACATACTACTATGAACTTCACATGTGTGAGCCTTTTAGATGGAAATGGCTAAAACCTGACTTTGTAGCCCTCAGTCTATCCTATCGATGCTTCTCTTGTACAGTATCACTATATAAAGCTATAGCAGATCCAGCGCAATATTCCCCTCTATTCTAATACAGTCCTGTTGAATATGATTCTGGTCTATTCCTATACAATCCTGTTGAATATTATTCTGGTCTATTCCTATACAATCCTGTTGAATATTATTCTGGTCTATTCTAATACAGTCCTGTTGAATATTATTCTGGTCTATTCCTATACAATCCTGTTGAATATTATTCTGGTCTATTCCTATACAATCCTGTTGAATATTATTCTGGTCTATTCCAGTACAGTCCTGTTTAATATTCCCCTCTATTCTAATACAGTCCTGTTGAATATTATTCTGGTCTATTCCTATACAATCCTGTTGAATATTCCCCTCTATTCCAATTCAGTCCTATTGAATATTCCCCTCTATTCCAATGCAATCCTGTTGAATATTCCCCTCTATTCCAATGCAGTCCTGTTGAATATTATTCTGGTCTATTCCAGTACAGTCCTGTTGAATATTATTCTGGTCTATTCCAGTACAGTCCTGTTGAATATTCCCCTCTATTCCAATGCAGTCCTGTTGAATATTCCCCTCTATTCCAATGCAGTCCTGTTGAATATTATTCTGGTCTATTCCAGTACAGTCCTGTTGAATATTATTCTGGTCTATTCCAGTACAGTCCTGTTGAATATTATTCTGGTCTATTCCAATGCAGTCCTGTTGCATATTCCCCTCTATTCCAATGCAGTCCTGTTGAATATTATTCTGGTCTATTCCAGTACAGTCCTGTTGAATATTATTCTGGTCTATTCCAATGCAGTCCTGTTGCATATTCCCCTCTATTCCAATGCAGTCCTGTTGAATATTATTCTGGTCTATTCCAGTACAGTCCTGTTGAATATTATTCTGGTCTATTCCAATGCAGTCCTGTTGAATATTCCCCTCTATTCCAATGCAGTCCTGTTGAATATTATTCAGGTCTATTCCAGTACAGTCCTGTTGAATATTATTCTGGTCTATTCCAATGCAGTCCTGTTGCATATTCCCCTCTATTCCAATGCAGTCCTGTTGAATATTATTCTGGTCTATTCCAGTACAGTCCTGTTGAATATTATTCTGGTCTATTCCAATGCAGTCCTGTTGCATATTCCCCTCTATTCCAATACAGTCCTGTTGAATATTATTCTGGTCTATTCCAATGCAGTCCTGTTGAATATTATTCTGGTCTATTCCAGTACAGTCCTGTTGAATATTATTCTGGTCTATTCCAATGCAGTCCTGTTGAATAGTATTCTGGTCTATTCCAGTACAGTCCTGTTGAATATTATTCTGGTCTATTCCAATGCAGTCCTGTTGAATAGTATTCTGGTCTATTCCAGTACAGTCCTGTTGAATATTATTCTGGTCTATTCCAATACAGTCCTGTTGAATATTATTCTGGTCTATTCCAAGAATGTCCTGTTGAATATTCCTTTTCATCTGAGACTGAATAAGAAGAATTTAATCCTGCTTTTGTGGCAAAAACAATGAGTATGAAATGATATCATGCCCGGATGTCTTCAGGCACACTATAATCACATTATACATGCTAAGGGGGGAGACTGCGTGTGTGTGTATCTTTGTGCGTGTGTGTCTGTGCAAGCGTCTGTGCACTTGTGTGCATGCATATGTGTGTGTGTGTGTGTGTGAGACGCTGAAGGGGATTTCCATAAATTCCAGGTTTATAATAATAATTAAGACAGATTGTACATGCAAATCAGACTGTATTTTTCGTATTTTTTTCCCATGAGGGATTTCCTATGTTTTTCTTTCTTACGCTATCTAATCGCTTATCATGTTTAAGCATATTTCTGGGACTTTCTTAGAGTAACGGATTCCATCGGGTTGCCAAGAAGAAGTGGAGTTAATGACATTAAAACCGCCACCCTCGACCAGAAGCGCTTTCCACTTTGTGTTGGGTGTGATTGGAATCAATAGGAAAATACGTTACGTCTGTTAGCATTAGCGCTAACAGCCATCTTCTGTTGCATTCAGAGAAAGTGTGTTTGGTTATTAATGAGATCTGTGTGATTAGAATACAGTGACTCCACCCCGCCTCTACTTCCCTGAAACACATGACACATCTAAGGCAGTTTATAGTGATCAGTGTGTTAGCAACACCACCCAAGACACTAAAACAAAATATGTGTTAGTATTGGCTGCAAAGAAGCTTTCATATTCAGGTTGTGGAACCAACAAAGTCAGGGCTGTGTCAGGGCTTAATACTGCCTGTTAGAGTTTATGTTTGAGCTTGTTGATTTTGATAGATTACGTATGTAAAAAAAAAAAAAAAAAGCAAAGAGGCACTGCATTTGAAGGTAGGCCTTGAAATACATCCACAGGTACACCTCCAATTGACTCAAATGATGTCAACTAGCCTATCAGAAGCTTCTAAAGCCATGACATAATTTTCTGGATTTTTCCAAGCTGTTTAAAGGCACAGTCAACTTAGCGTATGTAAACTTCTGACCCACTGGAATTGTGATACAGTGAATTATAAGTGAAATAATCTGTCTGTAAACAATTGTTGGAAAAATGACTTGTGTCATGCACAAAGTAGATGTCCCAACCGACTTTGCCAAAACTATATATTTTACATTTAGCTCAACATTTAATTACTTCACCAATCAGTGCGGATAGAGCAGCTTACTGTGGAGCAGGTAAGTGGTTTAATCTGTATAGGAAAGTCGTTAACGGCTAATTGTATTTTGCCGTAACAGCATGGTTTAATCATAATGACAGACAAACACACATACACTGTGCTGCCATTCAAAGTGTAGGACGCAAGATGCAACTGAAATGTTGAGAGGGAGGAGAGAGCGAGAGAGGATGAAGGAATTTTGCTTTGAAGCGCTGGGAATCTTGTCATGTCCTGCATTATCTGAATTAGGCCCACATTTATTATACCTCCCGAGGAGCAGCTTCTATGGAGGAACTTTTAATGTCTTTGAACTTTCGAGTTGGTTTAATGTTGGACCAGAGCAGATGTTAGCGAGCTAGCTAGCTAACAAGTTTGTGTGTGCAGAGCAGCACTAGAATTAAAAACAGTGGAGCGTGAGATGAAACTGAAATTTTGAGGGTGTGAAGAGGACAAGAATTAAAAACAAGAATTATTCAATAAATAAACATAAAAAAAAATAAAAAACACATTTTACCACTGGCAAAGATTTCCAACTGGCATGCAGACACTGGAATATGTTTCTGAGTTACAGAGCTAGGGCTTTGCATAGGTGCTTAGTTGCTGTGGAACCCCAAATCATTATAATGCCAGAATGTAAATTAACATTATTAACCGGTTCCCATGCTTTTAAAATAACAGTTCTGTTCTGGAACAGTATGGATCACTTTCATTTTCGGTTGGGGTTCTGTTCCTCAAATAATTTTGTTATTTTCTTTATGGTTTTTGGTTCTGTTCCCTGAACCAGTTCCAACCCTTGGTTGTGGGACTGAAAAAAATGCCTGGAACGTAAAATAACATTATTAACCGGTTCCCATGCTTTTGAAATAATGGTTCTGTTCCGGAACAGTATGGATCACTTTCGTTCCAGGTTCCGTTTCTGTTCCTTACAAAAGCCATTATTTTTTGTGCACCAGCAGTGCATTGCATTGCAGACGCAGTTGCAGTGCGTTCTGTGTGGTGCATGCAAACGTATGCGTCAAACTGATGGCTTGACATAAATGGTAGCAGAAGATGAATGTTCAACTTTTGTTGTACACATATCATGATGATACTGTGTAACATTTTGCGCAATGACGCCGTGTGTGATCAAGGCGGTAGTCTGTTGAATATCCATATAGTGGAGCTGTGTAATGTACCTGTAGTTACATTGTCTGACAACTAGGTGTAGCTGTAGCCCCTCCCTGTCAGATGGTAGACTGCTGATGTGATCTGAATGAAAAATGACCTCAGTAATTGTCCTTGACTTTCATTGTCTCTCCCAGATACCTGTCTCTGTGTGTGGGTTAGAGAGGGAAATGGAAGGGGGAGATGGAGAGAGATGGAGTCGTTTGTTTTCTCTTAGAGAGAGGAAGTGTGTGTGTGTCTAATGCATTTAGGCAATGATAGTGAGAGGGAGTGTGTATGTGTTTCAGTGACAGGGGCACAGCAGAAGTGTGTGTGTGCGTTAATGCGGGCGGGCGGGCATGTGTGTGCGTGTGTGTGTATGTGTGTGTGAGAGAACAGGTGTGAAGGTTTGCTATTTTCAAGAGTCAAGCCCTGGTGTTTCTCAGGTTAATAATCTGCATTTTCTGTACATTGTGTGCCTGCGTGCGTGTGTTTTCGCTCACAGGAATATTTGGCTCTTGATATTTTTGCTTCCCAATGACCAATAACCTTAATTTGGCATTCACTTTAGACACCATGTTTTCTCATAAAGGCCACCCAAATGGTGAACTAAAGTGAATTCAACTTGAAATCAACTAAACATTTCATCATGTCATTGGATTTAGGTTAAAAAATTTTTTTAAATCCCTTACATTGATTACTTTTTGAAAATCACATTGCATTTGTTTGTTGAAACGACATGGAAACAACGTTGACTCAACCCGTTTTTGCCCCCTGGGCAGTTCTGCTTGACCATTTACCGGTAGCATCCACTGTTTACAGATAAGGCCTTGCTCGTTTCTAGCATAAACTTAGCACTCCCAGTAGAGACAGATAACTACATGTTTCTCTCTGAGCTGAGCTAGCATACTACAGTAGGTACCGGTGGGAAGTCTGTTTAGCCCAGAATCGATTTAAAACGTTTAGGAAACTTCTTAGACTTCTCAGTTTTGTGAGTGTTTAGAAATAGCCTACCGATAAGGTGCTTCGGTAGGTGGTTGTCTGGTTGGTTGAATAGTTTTGGAACAATAGTTTCTAGAACACACAAGGTAGGGTGCTCTTTGCATATGCCAATGCAATATTTATTAGGTGTCCAGGGCTTTAAATACTGGAGCTGACAGAAAAAAGTGACGTCCTTCAGAGTTTTTTTTCAACCGATCACTGGTCTTGAATGGTTTCCTCACCTTTGTCTCCTACCTGACTATGTCAATCACCTGACTGAAACCCCCGTGTCACTTCCACCATTTAGCTTTTTCTCTGAAACTGTAGCGTTTACTCATATCGAGGTGAGATGCTGTTGACTGGTTATTCAAATATTGTTCAACGCGGTACACAGGACATGACACGAAATCTGTTTTTCTATTTTTACCCTCTCCTCTGCTTCTGTCCAATCTTTCCTCTGCTGCCGTGGGCCTTCCTGAAACAGGTAAGGGTGATTTGTCTATTTTGTCATTTCTTTTAATGGGTAGCTGCATCCATTTCCTCCCGAATCTAAAAACCGCTGCTGATGAAAGCGAGCTACTTTTCTTCTTACGTCATATCTTTACTCTAGAGACGTAGAGAAAGGGTGTGTGCATCTGTGCCCTCATGTGCCATCTGGGAGTGTGACCTCTGAAGTATCCAATAAAAGCAACCTTTTATCTAAACGTGGTACCTCGCAGTAAAGCCTCTGTTGTAGTAATGCCCGATTTACCGTAACACTGACCAGGTCTAGACACCTCCCGTCTGTCTTTTTTTGTTGTTGTAACACAACGACATCATGGAATTGAGAATGAATGAAAGGAATTGTTTTTTTCTCTCTAAAGGCTGGAGGAATTTGCTAACTAGTTATTTTCATTTCCATGCGGTGCAGGTGAAAACACAGCCTCTAATATTGATCCATATGTCACATGTAGCACACTATATGACAAGAGTAGCCTATGCAGAATACATTCAATTCTCCTGACATGGGGCTGTACTACATACGAAGACACATTTCAATTGAATGCAACTGACTACAACTGACTAGGTATCCCCTTTCCCTTTCCCTTATACTGTTGTCATATACACTACATGGCCAAAGGTATGTGGACACCCCTTCAAATGAGTGGATTTGGCTTTTTCAGCCTCCCCGCAGGGCTTACAGATGTCTAAAATTAAGCACACCGCCATGCAATCTCCATAGGAAAACATTGGCAGTAGAATAACCCGTACTGAAAAGCTCAGTGACTTTCAACATGGCACAGTCATAAGATGCATCCTTTCCAACAAGCCAGTTAGTAGAATTTCTGCCCTACTAGAGCTGTCCCAGTCAACTGTACGTGCTGTTATTGTGAAGTGGAAACATCTAGGAGTAACAACGGCTCAGTCGCAAAGTGGTAGGCCACGCAAGCTCACAGAACAGGACCGCTGAAGCGAGTAGCGCATAAAAATCGCCTGTCCTCAGTTGTAACACTCACTACTGAGTTCCAAACGGTCTCTGGAAGCAACGTCAACACAATAACTGTTTGTAGGGAGTTTCATGAAATGGGTTTCCATGGCCGAGCAGCCGCACACAGGCCTAAGATCACCATGTGCAATGCCAAGTGTCGGCGGGAGTGGTGTAAAGCTCGACGCCATTGGACTCCGGAGCAGTGGAAACACATTCTCTGGAGTGATGAATCACAATTCTCCATCTGGTCGTCTGACGGACGAATCTGGGTTTGGCGGATGCCAAGAGAACGCTATCTGCCCGAATGCATAGTGCCAATGGTAAAGTTTGGTGGAGGAGGAATAATGGTCTGGGGCTGTTTTTCATGGTTCGGACCAGGCCTTAGTTCCAGTGAAGGGAAATCTTAATGCAACAGCATACAATGACATTCTAGACGATTATGTGCTTCCAACTTTGTGGCAATAGTTCGAGGAAGGCCTTTTCCTATTTCAGCATGACAATAACCCTGTGAACAAAGTGAGGTCCATACAGAAATGGTTTGTCGAGATCGGTGTGGAAGAACTTGACTGGCCTGCACAGAGCCCTGACCACAACCCCATCGAACACCTTTGAGATGAATTGGAACACAGACTGCGAGCCAGGTCTAATCGCCCAACATCAGTGCCCAGACCTCACTAATGCTCTTGTGGCTGAATGGAGGCAAGTCCTCGCAGCAATGTTCCAACGTCTAGTGGAAAGCCTTCCCAGAAGAGTGGAGGCGGTTATTGCATCAAACGGGGGACCAACTCCATATTAATGCCCATGGTTTTGGAATGAGTGCAGCTGTCCACATGTCTTTAGATTGCTGCTGTCAAGTTTTAAGGAAGTGAAGCATGGCTAATGGTTGGACCATGAGATCCAAGCCATGGGAGCTAATTGCTTGTCAAGGGAACGGCGAGGTTGGTGGGGATGCTGAACAACAACACCATTGATTGACAGACGAAGAATTGCTATAGAAACGAGGGGGATTCCTCTGCTCTGCCTGTCGACCTTGCTCAGGTGTCGCTGTGAGAAAGCCTTGTCTTGTTTTCTAGGGTGTCTGTGTTCCTCTGTGGGTCTATGACCTGAATGTGCTATCGGCTATCACCTTATTCACAAGTGATACACACACACACACACACACACACACACACACACACACACACACACACACACACACACACACACACACACACACACACTCACACTCACACTCACACTCACACTCACACACAATGCTTGCAGTGGGAGCTCTAAAGATACAGTTTTATAGGCAGAGCTGGGTTTGTTGTCTCTCTCCTCCGTATATTTAGTCTCGGCTATAATGCTTCCTTGCCCTCTATAACCCCTCTCTTTTTTCTCCATCTTTCCTTGTCTCCATCTCTTTCCCCTTTCTCCCCCTTTATTTTTGAATCTCTTTTATCTTCTCCTCCCTCCCCTTTCACTTGCTCGCTCTCTCCATCTTCACCTCTGCGTGTTAACCCATTCCTTTTTCCTTACTGCGTTGCTTCTTCCTTCACCCCCCATGGTTCAGTGGACTGGAGTAGACTTGTGTTAATATCTAAGGAGGGTGTCACTGCCAGCCCTCTCCAGTACCTCAGTGTTGTCTCCGCTGGTGGTCTTGTCTCCTGCCATGGGGGGGTCTGTCGCCATGGGTCTGTGTTAGAGGTCGACCGATTATGATTTAACCGATTATAGCGCCGGTACCGATACCGGTTATTGGAGGACCAATAAAACAACTGAACAATACTGAATGAACAATTAACACTTTTATTTTAACTTAATATAATACATCAATAAAATCAAAGTGTTGGAGAAAGTAAAAGTGCAATATGTGCCGTGTAAAAAAAGCTAACGTTTAAGTTTCTTGCTCAGAACATGAGAACATATGAAAGCTGGTGGTTCCTTTTAACATGAGTCTTTAACATTCCCAGGTAAGAAATTTTAGGTTGTAGTTATTATAGGACTATTTCTCTCTATACCATTTGTATTTCATATACCTTTGACTATTGGATGTTCTTATAGGCACTTTAGTATTGCCAGTGTAACAGTATAGCTTCCGTCCCTCTCCTCGCCCCTACTTGGGCTCGAACCAGGAACACATTGACAACAGCCACCCTCAAAGCATCATTACCCATCGCTCCACAAAAGCCGCGGCCCTTGCAGAGCAAGGGGAACAACTACTTCAAGGTCTCAGAGCGAGTCACGTCACTGATTGAAACGCTATTAGCGTGCACCCCGCTAACTAGCTAGCCATTTCACATCGGTTACACCAGCCTAATCTCTGGAGTTGATAGGCTTGAAGTCATACATTGCGAAAAGCTACTTGCAAACGCAGGAAAGTGCTGTTTGAATGAATGCTTACGAGCCTGCTGCTGCCTACCATCGCTCAGTCAGACTGCTCTATCAAATCATAGACTTAATTATAATATAATAACACACAGAAATATGAGCTTGAGGTCATTAATATGATCAAGTCCGGAAACTATCATTTCAAAAACAAAACGTCTATTCTTTCAGTGAAATACGGAACCGTTACATATTTTATCTAACAGGTGGTATCCGTAAGTCTAAATATTCCTGTTACATTGCACAACCTTCAATGTTATGTCATAACTACGTAAAATTCTGGCAAATTAGTTCGCAACGAGCCAGGCGGCCCAAACTGTTGCATATACCCTGACTCTGTGTGAAATGAACGCAAGAGAAGTGACACAATTTCCCTAGTTTAATATTGCCTGCTAACATTATTTATTTTAACTAAATATGCAGGTTTAAAAAAATATATTTCTGTGTATTGATTTTAAGAAAGACACTGATGTTTATGGTTAGGTACATTCGTGCAACGATTGTGCTTTTTTCGCAAATGCGCTTTTGTTAAATCATCCCCCGTTTGGCAAAGTTGACTGTCTTTGTTAGTAAGAAATGCTCTTCACACAGTTTGCAACGAGCCAGGCGGCCCAAACTGCTGCATATACCCTGACTCTGCTTGCACAGAACGCAGGAGAAGTGACACAATTTCCCTAGTTAAAATAAATTCATGTTAGCAGGCAATATTAACTAAATATGCAGGTTTAAAAATATAGGCTTGTGTATTGATTTTAAGAAAGGCGTTGATGTTTATGGTTAGATACACATTGGTGCAACGACAGTGATTTTTTTTGCGAATGCGCTTGTTAAATCATCCGTTTGGCGAAGTAGGCTGTGATTCAATTATAAATGAACAGCCGCCGCATCGATTATATGCACCGCAGGACACGCTAGATAAACAAGTAATATCATCAACCATGTGTCGTTAACTAGTGATTATGTTAAGACTGATTGTTTTTTATGAGATACGTTTAATGCTAGCTAGCAACTTACCTTGGCTCCTTGCTGCACTAACATAACAGGTGGTCAGCCTGCCACGCAGTCTCCTCATGGAGTGCAATGTAATCGGCCATGATCGGTGTCCAAAAATGGCGATTACCGATTGTTTTGAAAACTTGAAATCAGCCCCAATTAATCGGCCATTCCGATTAATAGGTCGACCTCTAGTCCCGTGTTTATCAAATTTTGTTCAACTGATGCCTGGCAGGCCGGCAAACGAGGTTAGTATTTATATAACATCACACACACACACTCCCTCTTCCCAGCCCTAACATATTAGGCACTGGCAGGGTTTAAAACAACAAGGTGAAACATTGAAATGATGCATCCAGTTTGCCCTGGCGTTTGTTTGCCCTGTCTGGTTTCGCAAACCATCTTAGACTCCTTAGCCTTGGCTTAGTGCTTTTATTGGCCACCGAGGCATAAACCAGAACATCCAAATACGTCCGTCCTCGGCCTGGCCGCTGGGTGTGCAGAAGTGACCGAGCGGTCGGCGTTACAATGTAAAAATAGATATTCTCTATGTTCTCTATTGCTTTAGCGAAGACTTGTTTGGCCTGTAAAGAGACAGAGTGGGTGCTGATCGGGTTGTGTGTGTGTGTGTTTGAGTGTGTGTTTGAGAGAGGTCTCTGTAGCTCAGTTGGTAGAGCATGGCGCTTGTAACACCAGGGTAGTGGGTTCGATTCCCGGGACCACCCATACGTAGAATGTATGCACACATGACTGTGAGTCGCTTTGGATAAAAGCGTCTGCTAAATGGCATATATTTGAGGGGACCCACCCCCCATCTCTCCCCCAGCCCCACCCGTGCCACCAGGAACACCCTCATTGCCCCTCTGTCTATTTTTACCCTCATGTTAGACGTCACTCCCCCTGGCTCTGGTTGAAGATTTCCTGGCAGGGCCCTCTGAGCCGTACCAGTCCAGGAAAAGAAATGCTCGCGTCAGGCCCAGCCATCCTGTAGCGGATAGACTCTGGAAGCGATGGTCTTGAATTCTGAACTGTGTAGTCTGTTTCCTATATATATGTTATGTCATGATGAACTCACTCGTTACACGACTTACAGCAGGACTGCCTGGGTGAAGTCTGTCACGACAATTCAAACGTGCCACTATATTGGGGCCTTGTTGGCGTCGGGGGTGAACTCTTTTGGAGTACACACTAGCAGAGGAGTGGAGGGAAGAGGAAATGAAGAGATCCGTCCCCGCTGTCAGAGCGACGATTAGGATAGATGGCAAAGGGGGCGGAGGATGGCGGAGAGTAGGAGGTGGCGGAGGGAGGACCATGGTGGGGGGGGGGAGTTGAGTAGAAGGGTTGAGGGCTCGTAGGGAAGAGGGTAAGAGGGTAAATGGGCAATGGGCAGAGTGAGGAAGGAGAAGAGAGGTGGAAGGAGCATGAGGCTAGAGGGTGAGAGCCAGATGTTTTGTCATGGGATGTGTAGCTGTAGCAGCAGCTGTAGCAGAGCTGCTGTGTGTAAAATGGAAAATAAGAGGAGCTAAACATGTGAGGCTGGCTAAGTCCCTTTATGTGGTCCCTTCACCCCGCCTCCCACTCTTTCATTAGGGATTTTAGGGCCATTATGTTGGAAATTGGGACTTTCTAAATCATCGTTGGCTGCTTGCTTGTGTGGCAATGTGTGTGTGTGTCTGTTTGTGTGTGAGGTTGGGGACAAAGTTGACTGGTTACTAGTTCTGTGTTGCATCCGAGGCTGATAAAAAAGATAGGCATACAGACAGAAATATACGGACAGAAAGAAACTGTCTCCGTTGGGTCAAAGGGCAATGACGCCGTTGCTAATCTGTCCAATCAGAGTGTCTATTGACTGAGTGAGTGGATAAGTGGTGGTGCGTGTCCGGACACCGATCTGCCAAGACTACTTATTGCTCTACTACACTAAGACTCTCATAGTGGGTGAACACACAACCTGTGAGCACCGTACCTGCGCCATGTCTGTCTCTGTGGTAAGAGGATTACTGCCCTCAAATGTGAGGAGCAGCTGGCGTGTGCATGCGCGTGTGTGTGCTTGCCTGTTCGTTAAGGAAAGTGTTGCCTTGAAATATCTGTGGGTCATCCACTCTTAAGAGCTAAAAAGGTATCTCATCCTTTGAACTGTATCTTGTTCTGTCCTCTTAATCTGTTCTGTCCTGCTGTTTCCTCTCTACTCCCCCCCCCCCCTCTCTTTGTGCTTTGTCTACTTTCATTGAGTCTGTGACGGTGTGACTTTTTGTCATATTCGCTAAGCTGAGGTGTGCGTGAGTGGAGGGGGTCTTCTGAACTCTCGTGAACCCTCACAGCAGTCAAGCATCACTGTCTGCTGTCGCCTAGCAGCCTTAATAGCATTATGGGATGCCCTGAAAAAATTTGGTTCAGCTGGACAACCCTCTCTCTCTGCTCTTTTTCTTTCTCTGACCTCCCAATGCCCTCTCTTTCTTGCCTTCTCTCGCTGCCCTCGTCTCTCTCTTTCTAATGTTCAGCCTCTTTCTCTGTCTCTCTCTGTTCCTACCCCAAAATTAGGCTCAGCTGGACAACCCTCCCTCTCCTCTCTTTTTCTCTCCATGCCCTCTCTCTCTCTCTCTCTCTTTCTCTGCCATATTCTCTCATCTCTCTCTGGCCTTTCACTCTGTCTCCACAAATCTCAGTGGACAGGTTGGAGCTTCAGAGCTAACAGGTCTGGAGTGCTTCTCACAGAATGAATAGCAATGGTAGCTACCGGTGTAGTAATAATTCAACACTTTCCCACTTCTTAAAACAGACAGCTCTCCCAGACCAGATGTGATTGTGAACCCATCTGCAACTCATTAGCCTCTTGGATAACTCTTGGTTCTATCTCTCTCTCTCTCACACACACACACACACACACACACACACACACACACACACACACACACACACACACACACACACACACACACACACACACACACACACACACACACACACACACACACACACACACACTGCTCTCAGCTGTCGTGACCCCCTGCGGTTACTGTACATTAGGGCTGTCCCTGACTAAAGAAAATCTTGGTCCATACGAAAGTCTTCTGTTCTTTCGACCAATTGATTGGTCGAAATGTTTAAACGTGTATACTATTTTTCCATATATAGACACACCCTATGTGTTTTAATAAAATCAACTATATGCATTGAGCTTGTCTGATGCTTTACATTGACTGTCATCAAATAAGACACAAATGACTCAAGATGAAGCCAGAGATCTAGATATAATAAAATAAAATAAACTTCTGCTCCTGCTGGCTTTCGCAGATTCTGCCATTACTTTACTGAAGTTGCCGGTAATAGGCTACACGAGGAGTCGGCAACCTTTCCCATGTGGAATGCCAATTTATCTTTCAATTTCTACCGATCTGCTTGCCAGTTCTGGTTTTCATATGCACATTTTTGTGAAACATTTTAATTTAATTTATAATAACATTCTTCATATCTCTAAATCATTGGCATGTGGTTAATAATAATAATTATATCCAAATCTAAATGAAAATGATACAAACCTAAAACAGTTACCTCTATTGCCATTGCCAACTATGTAAAAATAGACTACATAAAGCCAACAAACAAAAACATTGCAGACTGCAGGTACAGTGGGTCAAAAAAGTATTTAGTCAGCCACCAATTGTGCAAGTTCTCCCACTTAAAAAGATGAGAGAGGTCTGTAATTTTCATCATAGGTACACTTCAACTATGACAGACAAAATGAGAAAAAAAATCCAGACAATCACATTGTAGGATTTTTAATGAATTAATTAGCAAATTTTGGTGGAAAATATGTATTTGGTCACCTACAAACAAGCAAGATTTCTGGCTCTCACAGACCTGTAACTTCTTCTTTAAGAGGCTCCTCTGTCCTCCACTCGTTACCTCTATTAATGGCACCTGTTCGAACTTGTTATCAGTATAAAAGACACCTGTCCACAACCTCAAACAGTCACACTCCAAACTCCACTATGGCCAAGACCAAAGAGCTGTCAAAGGACACCAGAAACAAAATTGTAGACCTGCACGAGGCTGGGAAGACTGAATCTGCAATAGGTAAGCAGCTTGGTTTGAAGAAATCAACTGTGGGAGCAATTATTAGGAAATGGAAGACATACAAGACCACTGATGATCTCCCTCGATCTGGGGCTCCACGCAAGATCTCACCCCGTGGGGTCAAAATGATCACAAGAATGGTGAGCAAAAATTGTGTGGGGGGGACCTAGTGAATGACCTGCAGAGAGCTGGGACCAAAGTAACAAAGTCTACCATCAGTAACACACTATGCCGCCAGGGACTCAAATCCTGCAGTGCCAGACGTATCCCCTTGCTTAAGCCAGTACATGTCCAGGCCCATCTGAATTTTGCTAGAGAGCGTTTGGATGATCCAGAAGAAGATTGGGAGAATGTCATATGGTCAGATGAAACCAAAATATTACTTTTTGGTAAAAACTCAACTCGTCATGTTTGGAGGACAAAGAATGCTGAGTTGCATCCAAAGAACACCATACCTACTGTGAAGCATGGGGGTGGAAACATCATGCTTTGGGGCTGTTTTTCTGCAAAGGGACCAGGACGACTGATCCGTGTAAAGGAAAGAATGAATGGGGCCATGTATCATGAGATTTTGAGTGAAAACCTCCTTCCATCAGCAAGGGCAGTGAAGATGAAACGTGGTTGGGTCTTTCAGCATGACATTGATCCCAAACACACCGCCCGGGCAACGAAGGAGTGGCTTCGTAAGAAGCATTTCAAGGTCCTGGAGTGGCCTAGCCAGTCTCCTGATCTCAACCCCATAGAAAATCTTTGGAGGGAGTTGAAAGTCTGTGTTGCCCAGCAACAGCCCCAAAACATCACTGCTCTAGAGGAGATCTGCATGGAGGAATGGGCCAAAATACCAGCAACAGTGTGTGAAAACCTTGTGAAGACTTACAGAAAACGTTTGACCTCTGTCAATGCCAACAAAGGGTATATAACAAAGTATTGAGAAACTTTTGTTATTGACCAAATACTTATTTTCCACCATAATTTGCAAATAAATTCATTAAAAATCCTACAATGTGATTCTCTGGATTTTTTTTCTCACTTTGTCTGTCATAGTTGAAGTGTACCTATGATGATAAATTACAGGCCTCTCTCATCTTTTTAAGTGGGAGAACTTGCACAATTGGTGGCTGACTAAATACTTTTTTGCCCCACTGTAGATGTTCCTTATAAAAAATCATTTTAATCACGGTGGCTACTCATGGTCTGTCTGCAATGAACTTGAAACATTGTATCAACTATATTAACTTGGGTCAGGCCTGAAGCTTGCTAGCGAATTTGCAACATTGTATCAAATATTCTGGGCCCAGTGAAAAGTATGCAGACAAAACAGGCCTTTCGCAATATTGTAAATACAATCGCAGGAAACCAAATGGCTCCTGCAGAAAAGAGTCTAATCTGTCTGCTGTAGGCGAACTAAATATTTGATCAACTTCCAGTGAGTGATTTATAAGCTTTAGGCTCGAACGCATCGGCCATCACCAGTGACTAAGTGAAACTGGATGGCAGTTTTAGCACTATAATTTCCTCCTTATATTGTCGCTTACAATATGTCTCCGCACACCTTGGCCTATGCCATTGGTGGATTCAATGTTGTTTTTATTGATCTCAGATTCTCAGTTTGTCAGTGTCAAAGTACCCTGTCATTTCGATAATTTGTGCGCTATAAAAAATTCTGTCTCCAGCCGTGTACAATGATGTACAATTGCATGAAATGCGTTTATAAAAGGGCACATTTTTTCCTGAACCCTAGGTTACTAAAATGTTCCTCAAGTGTGCATCTTCTGTAGATGTCTCTACTCCAATGCTCTATGCCACTATGCAAATGAGATGATATACATGCAATGCTTTATTATACAGGTGCTAGTCCTTACTCAACATTGACAGGAGTATTACAAGCAAAAGATTACTAAATTGATGACTAAATGACTAAATTTAATTGACAAAACTGGTAAATGGAATGAAATAACCCAAAACGTATTTCTCACAAGTGTAGCATAGGTTGGGTGCTCTGCAAACAACGTGTCTACTCCGACAATGAGAACGGTAAGACTGGAATAATAATACATCGAAAGTATTAACAGAAATGACCAAAACCAACAAACATTGTAGATTAGAAATTATATGAATGAACTGTAAATGTACTACTGGTGATGTATGTAATGGCGAAGTGATTGATATACACGAACAATCAAACACAAACAATTCACACAATGAAATTATGAAAAATGTATGTGCGCAAATTGGCAGGAGAGAAGCGTATTCTGGAGAGAGAAGTGCATTGTGAATCTAGGCGCTGCGTGGTCAATCTGACGTCTGCATTGGCCATGCAGCATTTACGGCCTCTGCAGAAGCCAGGGCATTCATACTTCTAGTGCAGAGCAGTTGTGAAGGAAGTTATCAAGGAAGTGAGTTTGTGTTTATACAGGATGCACCGCCCCCACCTACCGTCAACCAGTCATATCAATGCGGAGCTATACAGAGCCCTGAGTATTGTTGCGACATTTGGGAAGCGCATGGCGATGCGGTACGGAGCACGATTTGGCCTCTGCGTGCCTCGGTAGGCTCAGTAAGTCCTACACACTCTTTATATGAACCCTTTAACTTGGCTTTTCGTCTAGGCCTCCGCGATGGATGAGTCAACTGAGATGGGCACAAATTTATATCACAGGATGTTGGTGGCACCTGAATTGGGCTCGTGGTAATGGCTGGAGCATAATTGGTGGTTTTGTATCAAATATGCCATTCCATTTGCTCCATTCCGGCCATTATTATGAGCCGTTCTTCCCTCAGCAGCCTTCACTGATATATATATATATATATATATATATATATATATATACAAAAGAAATCTTGGTCGACCAACTGCCTATTGACCAAACAATCGACCATTTGACTAATTGGGGTCAGCCCTACTCTACATACTGTATATAGGTCAGTGTGTAACCTTGTCCCCAGGCTGTTGCGCACAGTGCCTGTAAAGCGTGGGACATCAACTAATCTAAATTGGCCTTAGTGGGAGTGTCCATATAATTCTATGGGAGTAACCTTACTGAGTAAAGTAATTGTCATTATTTAATTTGAGCAAATCAAATGAATATGAGGCGTGGCTCAGGAACGTGGTAAGCTAGCAAAAACATTCCCCCTGGCCTCAAAGGGAGAAAAAAGCCCTACATTCCAGCTAGCTAATTAGCAAAGGACGTTGCTAGCTAGCAAAATCAAATCAGATTTTATTAGTCACGTGCCGAATACAACAGTTGAAATGCTTACTTACAAGCCCTTAACCAGCAATGCGGTTTTAAGAAAATACCTTTAAAAAAAGGTAAGAGATAAGAAAAACAAATAATTAAAGAGCAGCTAATAACAATAGTGGGGTTATATAGAGGGGGTACCGGTACAGAGTCAATGTGCGGGGGAACTGGTGTCGAGGTGCAGCTGTAAGACCTTTTGAGGATCTGAGGACCCATGACAAATCTTTTCAGTCTCCTGAGGGGGAATAGGTATTGTTGTGCCCTCTTCCGACTGTCTCGGTGTGCTTGGACCATGTTAGTTTGTTGGTGATGTGGACGCCACGAAAGTTGAAGCTCTCAACCTGCGCCACTACAGCCCCGTCAATAAGAATGGGGGTGTGCTCGGTCCTCCTTTTCCTGTAGTCCACAATCATCTCCTTTGTCTTGGTCACGTTGAGCGAGAGGTTGTTGTCCTGGCACCACATGGTCAGATCTCTGAACTCCTCCCTATAGGCTGTCTAATTGTTGTCGGTGATCAGGCCTACCACTGTTGTGTCATTGGCAAACTTAATGATGGTGTTGGAGTTGTGCCTGGCCGTGCAGTCATGAGTGAACAGGGTGTAAAGGAGGGGACTGAATACTCACCCCTGAGGGGCCCCGGTGTTGAGGATAAGCGTGGTGGATGTGTTGTTACCTACCCTTACCACCTGGGGGTGGCCCGTCAGGAAGTCCAGGATCCAGTTAGGAGGGCCCTATGGTGTTGAACGCTGAGCTGTAGTCAATGAAAAGCATTCTCACATAGGAGGTGTTCCTTTTGTCCAGGTGTGAAAGGGCAGTGTGGAGTCCAGTAGAGATTGCATCATCTGTGGATCTGTTGGTGTGGTATGCAAATTGGAGTGGGTCTAGGGTTTCTGTGATAATGGTGTTGATGTTGCCTTGCTTTTCAAAGCATTTCATGGCCACAGATGTGAGTGCTACAGGTCGGTAGTCATTTAGACAGGGTACCTTAGTGTTATTGGGCACAGGGACTATGGTGGTCTGCTTGAAACATGTTGGTATTACAGACAGGGAGAGGTTGATGCTGATGCTCATGCTTGTTTCAGTGTTGCTTGCCTCAAAGCGAGCAATAAAGTTATTTAGCTCGTCTGGTAGACTCGTGTCACTGGGCAGCTCTCGGCTGTGCTTTCCTTTGTAGTCTGTAATAGTTTGCATGCCCTACCACATCTGACGAGCGTCGGAGCCGGTGTAGTACGGTTCGATCTTAGTCCAGGGCATAGCGGGATTTCTTATACGCTTCCAGGTTAGATTCCCCTCCCGTGAAAGTGGCAGCTCTACCCTTTAGCTCAGTGCGAATGTTGCCTGTAATTCATGGCTTCTGGTTGGGGTATGTATGTACAGTCACTGTGGGGACGACGTCCTCGATGCACTTATTGATGAAGCCAGTGACTGATGTGGTGTGCTCCTCAATGCAATTGGAAGAATCCGGGGACATATTCCAGTCTGTGATAGCAAAACAGTCCTGTAGTTTAGCATCTGCTTCATCTGACCACTTTTTTATAGGCTGAGTCACTGGTGCTTCCTGCTTTAATTTTTGCTTGTAAACAGGAATTAGGAGGATAGAATTATGGTCAGATTTGCCAAATGGAGGGCGAGGGAGAGCTTTGTACACGTCTCTCTGTGTGGAGTAAAGGTGGCCCTCTGGTTGCACATTTAACATGCTGATAGAAATGAGTTAAAACAAATTTAAGTTTCCCTGCATTGAAGTCCCTGGCCACTAGGAGCGCCGCCTCTGGATGAGCGTTTTCCTGTTGGCTTATGGCAGTATCCAGCCCATTGATTGTGGTTTTAGTGCCAGCATCGGTCTGTGGTGGTATGTAGACAGCTGCGAAAATACAGATGATAACTCTCTAGGTAGATAGTGTGGTCTACAGCTTATCATGAGATTCTCTACCTCAGGCCAGCAAAACCAAGAGACTTCCTTAGATATCGTGCACCAGCTGTTGTTTACATATATTGTTCTTAATGTCGTCGTTCAGCAACTCCTCGGTGTAACACAAGATATTACAGTTTTGAATGTCCTGTTGGTAGGATATATGTGCTTTCAGTTCGTCCCATTTATTTTCCAGCGATTGTATGTTAGCTAGCAGGACGGAAGGAACATTGATCTTTTTCCGCAAAATCTCAATTTCCTTCCATATCCCTCCCATTTGACTCATTGAAGAAAAACTCTTTGTCTAATCTGAGTTGAGTAATCGCAGTTCTGATGTTCAGAAGGTCTTTTCGGTCATAAGAGACGGTAGCAGCAACATTATGTACAAAACAAGTTACGACCAATGCAAAAAAACAAACAAAATAAGAGCCGATAAGACTGCAGCCATCCCCTCTGGCACCATCATACATACTGTTTTTTTTTGTGAATTTTACCCTCTTTTTCTCCCCAATTTCGTGGTATCCAATTGTTAATAGCTACTATCTTGTCACATCGCTACAACTTCTGTACGGGAGAGACGAAGGTTGAAAGTAATGCATCCTACGATACACAACCAACCAAGCCACACTGCTTCTTAACACAGCGCGCATCCAACCCGGAAGCCAGCCGCACCAATGTGTCGGAGGAAACACCGTGCACCTGGCAACCTTGGTTAGCGTGCACTGCGCCCGGGCCGCCACGGGAGTCGCTGGTGCGTGATGAGACAAGGATATCCCATCATTACGTACTGTTATGGCTTCACCGAGAAGAAAAAAGACTTCACTATCGACTATCTGTGGTCGATGAGTGTCGCTCTTGTTGGGAAAACGATCCCAATTAGAGTTACAAAGACAATCGCTTTATTGCCAAGAGGTCTGACCGTCCACCAGACTCCCCCCGCATTTGGGTGAAAGTGAGTCTGTGAATGAGTGTGACCTTTGACATCAATATCTGACCCAAACAGGATGAAGCGATAAGCGGGTTGGGGAGGGGGGTGGTCAACAGTAGCTTAGACAGACGGTGAACACCCACTCATCTGTCCCACGTGTGTTACTCTCTCTAACCATATTAAAAACACAGTGACCACTGGCTGTCACTCCTTTTCTCCCTCTCTTTTTTTACCTCTTTCTCGCCCACACAGAACAGCGCAATAGCAGGTTTATGAGGAAAAGCCCTTAAGAGGAAAAAGGAAGAGTGTACTGTGTGTGTGTGTGTGTGTGTGTTGAGAGAGAGTGTAACATTGTTACCAGTTAATCTATACAGTATAGGTTTACACTGGGTTTGCAAAACATTAGGAACACCTTCCGAATATTGAGTTGAACCCCCTCTTTTGCCCTCAGAACAGCCTCAATTCATTGGGGCATGGACTCCACAAGTTGTCAAAGGCGTTTCACAGGGACGCTGGCCCATGTTGACTCCAATGCTTCCTAGAGTTGTGCCAAGTTGGCTGGATGTCCTTTGGGTGGTGGACCATACTTGATACCCACGGGAAAGCGTGAAAAATCCAGCAGCTTTGCAGTTCTTCACACAAACCGGTGCGCCTGGCACCTACTGCCATACCCTGTTCAAAGGCACTTAAATATTTTGTCTTGCCACTTCACCCTCTGAATGTCACACATAAACAATCCACTTCTCAATTGTCTCAAGGCTGGGGCTGTGGCGGTCGACAATCTATATCGTCTGGATTTACTGTGTATGACCTGGACTGTTTGGACTTACCTGTTGGTGTTTGGACCTGGACCTACTGAGAACCCGATTAGTGTACCGAACCCTGCTATCCTTGAACACGCTTGCGGCCTGGGCGGACCAGGACGGAGAAACCAACATACATGTACTGTCCTGTTTGAAAGAACTCTCATTCTGGGGTGATATTGGTGACGGTCTCCTGCTTAATTTGTAACAAATTCTCCTAACCTTGAAGAGGTTTGTCACAATGTTTGGATATTTAATACATTCTAAGACTACATAAGGATGATTTGAAAAAAGTTGCATGAAAGGCATGACCCCTTCTTCGTTTTTTGAGCAGGCTGTACACACTTCATCAGTCTCTCATTCACAATTTGATTAGCACTTGATAATGCCTGGAATTTCCTGACATTATTTTCCCCTAAAAGAATCCACGTAATTTGCGGCCAGTGGTCATTGTGCCCTTGGGCTGAATATAATAATTATGATTCCCTTCTCCCGGCTGTGTGCTCTGAAGCACCTCTCACTCACATGGCTCTCCCACTCACATGGCTCTCCATCACGTGATCAGATCTTTCTTACAGGCTACAAGTGAAGACAGACACATGGGGGATGCATCCTTATCCAATTCCGAGGCGCATATTGGAGATATTGGAAGAACTGTCCACATTTACTTTTCGTCAGCCAACAAGATGAGTAGGCCTAACTAACAGCAAAATCACTAGCCTATGTCAATCTACTATCCCCATAGTACAAAAGTTAACCTATTTTATTCTGTGTGAGAAATAAATATTACAGTAGGCTATAAGCGCAAGTGTTCCATTAGCGGGGAAAAAACATTCTCAAAGGTGACAGCAAATGCGATTATGTAATTATTTTATTATAAAGGTGCATTTTTATGGTGACAATTATCTTCCCCAAACTTGAAAGTCACGCGGAAGTACGTATGCTAGTTAGGTTAATGTGTTTAATTTTAAGAAGTTATTTGGCCACTTTAGTTGTGAAACAAACCTTATCAAAACATACTGTATGGGCTAGCCTACATGAGGTGTGCGACTATGATTTGAAATATTTGAGGAGAAAAAGGCATGCGCTGTTTCTTACTTTAAGCTGGGCATCATTCACAAGTGATAATATATCATTCTAATAATATTGTCACCCATCAGACTATTCTTGATTTAATCTTTACATTCACTAAATAATATGTGTGAAATTTGTTTTGATTTAGAATGGACCATTATCATGCGACTGTCTCGGAACAGGGTCAGAGGGAAAATAAGACGTGTAATCTATGCACTTAAATAGTGAATGGAGGGCGCTTTTCCCCGTGGCTCATTTTCATGCCAGCTAGGTAGGCTATACTCCTGTTGTAAAGAGAAGCAATGTGCTTAATATTAGGGAAGTTCAGAAATAAATATAGTAGGGCTAGCCTATAGAAAGCTGATGGGATCCTCCTCTTTTTAATAGAGGCCATCACTCTGTTTTCTCAATTGCATAGCCTATAGAAATGTTGCTCAACATGAGCACAAGGGCTCTCAAGAAGTGTTTTGATTAGATTTTTGATTACATTTGCGTTGATGTCAGAGTGATTCGAGGGACAATAGAGTGCTGAGTTTGGGAGGCTGCTAATGACCAGCAGCAGCATCAGAGCGTGGAGAAGCCTAATCACCGTGACTAAACGGTCGCACGGAATTTGACTGCCGTAACAGCCCTACTCAAGCCTTAAAAATCCTTCTTTAATCTGTCTCCTCCCCTTCATCTACACTGATTTAAAGGGGGATTTAACAAGTGACATCAATAAGGGATCATACTGTAGCTTTCACCAGGACTGTCTATGTTATGGCTTTCACCTGGACAGTCTATGTCATAGAAAGAGCAGGTGTTCGTATTGTATTGGACACTCAGTGTAGATATACCACGTGGAATATTATTGTCTGGAGCTCTGGGTTCTCCATCTCCAGCCTCCCTCGCACTTCTCAATTGGCCTATTCTGTTGACTGTATGAATGAAATATAGGTGCTGGTTGGCATGGAGATGTATGGACTCAATAAGAGAAACTAGGTTGTTTGGGATGCAGTATGTCCACTAAAGCTGCATCTGTTAAATACAGAGAGACTCATTACTATGGCTGTATGTAATGTGATTCGATAATAGCATATAGTTCTCAGATACAATATAGACTCGGTTTGAGCTGTTTTCCTCCAAGATGTCGGCCCTTTTCTTTCCTAGGAAGGGAGATTTCTGCTCTGCTTCTTGAAGGAACTTTGTGGTGTTGGAGAGTGTGTGTGTTCAGTGTGTGCCCACAGCACAATGTTAGAGAGATGGGCCTACGGCACAAGTGTGTACAGTATTCGAGGTAGTTGAGTTCTAAAGACATCTGTGCATGAAGTCATTAAGACTCGTGACAGCATTCACACTGCCTGACTAATGACCAGAAATAGCTGTTTTCAAGTTTTTCAGCTTTTTACATCCGTACGCCGAGGATTATGGTGGCTCGTTGCCATGGAAACTGCAGACGAAAATAGCGAGAGTAGTTGTACTCTATACGAGTGGGAGAGCGAGTTCTCGCTTGTGTATAACAATGTCGTGTGTGTGTGTGTGTGTGTGTGTGTGTGTGTGTGTGTGTGTGTGTGTGTGTGTGTGTGTGTGTGTGTGTGTGTGTGTGTGTGTGTCTCAATGTGTGTATCGACTCACTATTGAACGCGGGTGAAAGTTTTTTGGTCACCCTTGCGTAGTCCCTGGCTTTCACCCAGCAGTACCTGCTTCTATAAAACGTATTTAAACTCATACAATATTAATGGTGTGTGTGTTTGGCCTTGGCGTTTTATGTGTACAATATAATATAAACATACGAACAACAACACACGGACACTCACAAGCATCCACAACATCAACCCCTGCCCATAACCAGCTGCTAACCCTAACCCACACCCCAATCTCCAGCACCCGCATCATTCTCCGCACATGGCCTCAAACGTCACCATTTTGTTTCTCCCTGTTTCCATTGTGTTAAAAAATGGAGGATTGGTTGTTTTCCAGTTTGTAAGTGTATGTTTTTTCTAGATGATGAGAAAAGTATCGTCCGACCCCATCGGGTATCTCACTGCGCCCTCATATGTCACCTCTTGAAATATGCAGACAGACTGATTGAAAGGTACATCTGACAACACTTCTGACAGCCAACTTTCTAACTCCGCTCATAACTTTTGGACTTTATAGATTTCCCAGAAGGGATGGATCATTACGTCCTTGTTAGTTTTACATTTTACGGCATGACTCTGCCGCTGTGCTGGATGGAGAATTTGTGAAATTTTGGCTCTTATGTAATACATTCTTATACGACGGTTTATACTGGATTAAGCATACATTTTCCTTACCGGTAATTTAGCTAGTTTAGATTCCAACATTCCGTCCATCTTGTGCCAATATCAGATTTGTGTTTTATAATAACACACGGGGTCAGAAGGCGCTGTACATCTGGAGAATTGCACGACAGGGCAAGCCACCTGTCAGTTTTATTGTCCTGTTTGACGTTTCCAAAGGGCGCCCTGGTTAAGAGGCATGGCAGCCTGTACCCTTTATGACAGCAGTGTTGCTGGAGAGTGAACGTGTTCTCTTCACACACTCACACACACACACACACACACACACACCTCTAAATCTATCTGAGAGTGGAGCGGCCAGGGATGAGCTTCGCTATGGGAACCTGTGATGGACCTTTTGACTGAAATTATACAGGCCTGGTCTGCTTATATGTTAAGTTTCCTCTCTCCATGTTGAAATCTATGTGTTTAAATGAACTATCACTCTAGAGATGGTCGATTCGTGTATACTTACACACATATTGGAAGTATTGACAGAGTATGGCTTTGAACCAAGTCTTTATGCACTTTCAGGGCCTCGATCAAGGAATTCCAGAAAGCGTCCAGAATGAAAATCAATATCTACCCTGAGAGATCAAGCACTTTCCATCTTCACGACTTCCTCTCACCACACCCAATCACGAGCTACAGCATCTCCCATAGTCATGCTATTGAAGGGTTGAAATGTCACAGGCAGAATCCAAAATAGTATTTGTATGTCTGATTTTACTGGACCAGCCCTGATTTATAGCGTCATTAGGGTTATTATTGCCTCCCATTAAATCAAGTGATCAGATACGGAGTGCTAGGCTTACTAATGATTGAGCCCAAGGTCTTGATAAAGAACACAGCCGCAGAGAAATACGAGTTTCAGACCAAAGTGGTGAAATGTGTGTAGATAACAGTAATTACTGTATTGGTGGTTTCACGGACAAAGAATGTTCCTCAAAGCCTTTTATGACCCAGTAGTGAAGGCAACTGTAGGCCGTTAGTACAACACTATTCGCTTCAGTAAGTCTTCTACTAGATGGGTTTTCAAGTGAAACCCAGGCTTTTAAAATCTTTAACACTACACTAAACAAAAGGTGCTGTCTAGAACCGTAAAGGGTTCTTTGGCTCTTCCCCATAGGAGAACCATTTGAAGAACCAAAGCCTTGATTTCTGGTTCACCAGTCTCTACACTCTTAGAAAAAGGGTTCCAAAAGGGTTCTTCATCTGTCCCCATTAGAAAAACCTTCAGTTCCAAGTAGAACCCTTTTTGGGTTCCATGTAGAGATCGTTGAACCAGATATCAAGACGAATCTAACCCTTTTTTATCTAGTGTGTGACAGAAGAACTATACTTCAAACTGATTGGGCTCGGAGTTTGATTGCTCTCCCTATTCAGGCTTAGCGGTGTCTCTGGTGCGTGTAATCATCCTGGCACTGCAACCATCTCTCCAAATCACAACTACAGTGGCTGAGCTATACAACTCTGAGTGCAGGAGGGATGAGTGCTCCAAGAGAGAGGCTCATTTACACTTCAGGCAGCTCTTAAAGAGGAGCGATGGAGCCCCATCTGAACTCCTGGCACGCTCTGTCCCATCCCAGAGAGACAGTTGGTGGATGGAATCAGAATGCATGACGCCACACTCAGTCACACACACCAACTCAACCGCGTCAGAATGCCAGTACCTCCTACGAGAAAATTAGGATTCATTTCCTGTAGACACAAGATGCTATTTTGAGTCGTGAAACTGACAAACTGTGTTTGCCGTGATTAATGAAATTGTCTTGAGAGAGAGAGAGAGAGAGAGCTGTGTTGATTTAATGGCGGAAATCTTATCAGGCGCCATGATTTATACTTTACAGATTACCGTGACAACCAGCTGTGATTCTGTATTTGTATTGAGGAGCGCGTCTGATTTCATGCAGATTTTCTTATCCAGGTCGCCCTAATTCAATTTCCTCAACGTTTCTGAATCAAAGATCTGTTGTCATGAATAAGTCAGGTTTGGAGAGAGTCACAGGCCAGGTTGCGCGGAGGAACGGAGAAAAGAGGTACAGTATTCAACTGTAATCAACTTAGGATCAAGGGAAGTAGGGCACAGGACAAGTATCCAACTCACAGATTGACACTGCATGGTTCGTCACTGCAATGAATTAACCTAGGAACGGAACAGCATCATAATCTGAAACCAGGTCACACAAAGGGTATTTATCCAACATTTTGAGACGTTGACAAAGTAAGTAAGTAATGACATCAATAGGAGACATTTCAATTTTGTGGTTTTAAGGAAGTCTCAACATAACCACAGACTCCACTAGTAAACCTCAATTAAAGTCAAAGGAAGAGCTATGTTTGACTCCGGCTTCTGGCTTGATGTCAGTTTGTCGAATCCCTGGACACAGAGTCGATACTCTGTGAGAGGCAGCGCAGATTAAAAACAGTGTTCAGTCTTTCGAAAGCTTTAGCGCTGAACTCTTTACCCTCTGTGGATCTCCCTACCTCGGTGTCCCTGCTCTGTTGTGAGTAGAACATGAGGCAGCCGGGGAGAACCAGCAGAACATTGCCAGCTGAAGAGATCTTGTCTTGGGTTCGAGCCAGGACAGTCTGGGATGGATTCCAGAGCTGGGCATCAGACCTGCTTAGACCCATATGGAGCCGCCGTCCTCGTAATCTGCTCTGGTCTCCTTTCCCTGTGGAGAGTCCAAAACACACACACACACACACACACACACACACGCGTGGTAGTACGGAAACATGCGCACATACACACACACACACACACACACACACACACACACACATACACACATAAACAAACACACTTAATTGGACTACTGTGACCGACAGCAGATCTATCCTTCCCAGAGATATTGAACTCAGAGTCATCTTCCCTTCTTGCTAGAGAGCAGTATGTGATTTGCTGTGATCTTTAGTCCGATGCTCTCGTTCTTTGAGACTTCTCTTTGATTGGTTCCCGCTTATCCAAGCATCACCAACCATCCCCTAGAGCACACTGGATTGGAGGTGAGCAAGTTCACAAATCCATTGTCCCCCTTCCCCATTTACTCTCTTTCCCTATCCATCTCCGCTACCTCTCCACTTCGACCTCTCTGCTACTATACCTCTGCCCCGCTCAGCAGATCCAGAGGTGACGGTGGTTATGGTGTGACCCTAACTCGGAGTCAGGGCTAATGAAGAGGGACGATGGTGGTCCTCCAGGCTGCAGTAATATCCTGGCGGTGTGTCTGACTGACTGACTGACTGACTGACTGACTGACTGACTGAGTGGAGTCCCACAGCAAGGGGTTTACGGAGACAGCCTAACTTACTTTATGACCCAATAGACCTGTTATCGCTCTCCCCGTAGGCTCCTGCCCATTTGGGTGAATTGCGATTGTGTGGTGTAAACCGTCAGTTGAGGTCAATGGGGGTTAAAGGCTAGCTAGCCCGTGGGTCCTTCTGACTTACGATTCTCATAACCAGCCCTGTTTTTGCAAGCATTCCCTTAAATGTAATGGCAGCTTGGTAGGGATTATATCTGCCCAGCTCAGATGTTAACCATCACAAGATCAACTGACCAATTGATTTGGAAGTCTGAGCACAGTCAATGAGTTGGCCATAGCGAACTCTGACACGGGAATGGAATATAGTGCCAGCTTATGTTCACCAAACACTGGATCCCCCCCCGAATGACAACATGATTCCATTGTATATTTGAGGTCATTTAAATTAAAATGGAGATATTTTCCCCTCCATTTGTTGCATATTCAACCGTTTCAGTTCCAATCAGCTCTCAATCTCCCTGACTTTAAATTGTTTTAATCCTCTTTTGCCATTTTAATTCATGTCCGTTGCACTAAAAGTCTTCAGGGTGGTAAGTCGCCTTCCAAACGTTGGAGCAAAATCTACAACTCCCCCTTTTCTCCATTCTCAATAGGAATAGGAAGACATAGAGGGAAACAGGAAGAGAGAGAGAGAGAAACTAATGTTTTCCAGCCTGTTGTTTAGTAAACATTGATTTGGTAGCCAGGGTAATATCACCCTTTCTTTTCACTGGCTTTGCTTCCTCAACTTATTTTGTGAGAGTTGATGACATTTGAAAGTTTAGTGAGAATTAATGAGAGTGGCTTCAGCATTGGTCTTATAGTTCTCTACTGTTGGGTAGATAATGGAAGTCTTCTCTCTCTCTCTAATTTAATTTAATTTAATTCAATTCAAGGGGCTTTATTGGCATGGGAAACATGTGTTAACATTGCCAAAGCAAGTGAGGTAGATAATATATGAAGTGAAATAAACAATAAAAATTAACAGTAAACATTACACATACAGAAGTTTCAAAACAATAAAGACATTACAAATGTCATATTATATATACAGTGTTTTAACAATGTACAAATGGTAAAGGACACAAGATAAAATAAATAAGCATAAATATGGGTTGTATTTACAATGGTGTGTGTTCTTCACTGGTTGCCCTATTCTCGTGGCAACAGGTCACAAATCTTGCTGCTGTGATGGCACACTGTGGAATTTCACCCAGTAGGTATGGGAGTTTTTCAAAATTGGATTTATTTTCGAATTCTTTGTGGATCTGTGTGATCTGAGGGAAATATGTTTCTCTAATATGGTCATACATTGGGCAGGAGGTTAGGAAGTGCAGCTCAGTTTCCACCTCATTTTGTGGGCAGTGAGCACATAGCCTGTCTTCTCTTGAGAGCCATGTCTGCCTACGGCAGCCTTTCTCAATAGGAAGGCTATGCTCACTGAGTCTGTACATAGTCAAAGCTTTCCTTAATTTTGGGTCAGTCACAGTGGTCAGGTATTCTGCCGCTGTGTACTCTCTGTGTAGGGCCAAATGGCATTCTAGTTTGCTCTGTTTTTTTGTTAATTCTTTCCAATGTGTCAAGTAATTATCTTTTGCGGGTGCCATGCGGGTGCAGGCAGCGATCGGTTGAAAAGCATGCATTTGGTTTTACTCGCGTTTAAGAGCAGTTGGAGGCCACGGAAGGAGTGCTGTATGGCATTGAAGCTCGTTTGGAGGTTAGATAGGCCCGAGAATTGAATCCTGTGGCACCCCCATAGAGACTGCCAGAGGACCGGACAGCATGCCCTCCGATTTGACACACTGAACTCTGTCTGCAAAGTAATTGGTGAACCAGGCAAGGCAGTCATCCCTCCTTTGACTCTCTGAACTCTGTCTCTCTCTAATTCTGAACCAGGCAAGGCTCATATATCTCTCTCTCTCTCTCTCTCTCTCTCTCTCTCTCTCTCTCTCTCTCTCTCTCTCTCTCTCTCTCTCTCTCTCTCTCTCTCTCTCTCTCTCTCTCTCTCTCTCTCTCTCTCTCTCTCTCTCTCTCTCTCTCTCTCTCTCTCTCTCTCTCTCTCTCTCTCTCTCTCTCTCTCTCTCTCTCTCTCTCTCTCTCTCTCTCTCTCTCTCTCTCTCTCTCTCTCTCTCTCTCTCTCTCTCTCTCTCTCTCTCTCTCTCTCTCTCTCTCTCTCTCTCTCTCTCTCTCTCTCTCTCTCTCTCTCTCTCTCTCTCTCTCTCTCTTATATTTATATATATATATTTATATATATATTTCTGTAGCCCAGAGGGAGTCTGTCTGTCAGAGCCACCATGGCCCCTCCAATACGTCATGCTCCACAACAAACGTTACACTACCCCTTGCTGCCGCTCTGCCTGGTGGACTTGTTCACCGGGTGATACAGGGGCGTTAGGATCCGGAGGAAGGGGCAGGGATGGGGAGCAGTAGGGGAAATTGAGTTTTCATGGTAAGCTGTAGCTGTGTGATTGGGCCCACGGGGTGGGGGATGAGGGGGGCTGAGTTTGGGTTCAAGGAGTGTGTGTATGTGCCATCGTCTTATGAAGACTTTCTTAAGGAGATTGGCTCTCGGTAAAGCAGCCTTAACCCTCTCTGTCTCCCAGGGGGACACAGGCTTTGCTGCCGCCTCTGTGGCTGTGTGTGTGTTTGTGTCCACATGCGTGCATCTGTGCGGGTGTGTGTTTTTGTTTGTATGTGTATGTGTGTGTATGTGCTTGGATGCTGGCAAGGACACTGATGTGATCTGACATGGTTGAGGCTTCCAGAGGATGCTGCAGGGCTTCTGTGGCTCCCAGCACAAACAGCACAATCCCCCCTCCCAATTTCGTGGCGTTTTTTTTAAATGGGTGCCTTTCCTATGTCACCTGTGTCTCTCTCGTTCTTTCTTTTTCTCTACCTCTCCCTCTCTCTCATGTTTCTTTCTCCCTCCGTCCCTCTCGCTCTTCCTCTTTCCGTCTCTCTTCTCAGCCTCCCGTGAGCGTCGTCAGTGCCATACGGGCGTGACAGTCGGAAGTGTCGTGAAACGAGTCACCCGTGTTGGGGGTGACGGGACTGTCTCTTTCGACCTATTGCTGAAACCGGGGACATTCCAAACATTGAAATGTTTGGTATTCCCACAAATGTAAATACGTATTGTGATAAACATGAATGAATCATGTTTGCCTGTAAAAATGTGAATGTAAATGGAAGACAAGTGTAATGTTAGAAAGTCCGACATTAAAGCATGATCATTTGGATGACATCGCAGCCCCTGGAGCGTGTGTGTGCGGTGCTCGTGACTCGTCTTGTACCCTATCGCCCCCGAGACTCATCCCTTTGCCCTCTCTACACATAAACACACTTGTCATTTGTCTTTCTCCTCTTCCTTACACTGAACTTGGGCTGCATGTGGTGGTGCGAGCTACAGATGACACACACACACACACACACACACACACACACACACACACACACACACACACACACACACACACACACACACACACACACCACTCTCTCCACGGAACAGGATTAGTCCTAAGACAAGCGTGCGGAAAGGGGGCGAGAGCTGACTTACTGACCCACCGTAGCGTTAAGACTCCTGCCACGGCTGCCCGTCCGCCTCCCTAAACTCTTTAAGGGATTGCTAGACTGACTGAGCACTCGTAATCTGATCACAGGCTTGCTGCTAAGCGATCAGTTGGGCTACTGTCGTCTTACTGACTGTTGCATCTGGTGCAGAGAGACTGAGAGTAAGTTCTGGTTAGTTATTTAGTTAGTCAGTCAGTCAGTTAGTTAGTTTGAGCTGGGAGGAGATTGTTATGGGGCCTGGGTGTTTTTGTTGTTTTTATCTGTGGTTCCACGAGACGAGGACACAGTGGTAGCTCATCTTTAAGCTTTGAGCGTACACCTGGCAACCATGGGAGCCTTCTCCTCCAACTTTATCATAGGATAGTGTAAAACAGAGGTAGCCAACCCGGCAACTGGATTATTTGAAATACTCTATGGTCTTTCAGGTTGAAAGACTAAGACACTAGTGCCAATGAGTGCTCTCTATTAGTGTGAGAACAGGATGAAACATTCATCCACAAGGTTATATTCTCTCCCCCTTCCATGACTGTATTCCTGGCAACCTATCGGCTAAAACCAAATTCACGGTTGCCAGATTGGCCTGTGCAGAGTTGAGGCAAGAATTAGAGAATGGTTTCTGCCATTGACCTGAATTGTGTTTTGGTCTTGGCGGGGTGGATTTCCGCTTGTTTTTTGCCCCTTTGTTTTGGCTGGGTTCATGCCAATCTGGCAACCCTGATGTTCACAGGAAAGGCCTCTGTTTTCTCACTAGTGATTCTCTATTAGAGCTGGGAGCCAGGACACGTCTGGACGCACTGTGGGGTCCCTGTTAGAACAGGATGCACGGGCACACATTCTCACTCAACCTTATACCCATTCAAACTCAAACCAATCTTTCATTTGATTCATTACTTTCGTAAAAAAGGCCAACCAACAACGTAAACCTTTCAAGTGTCTGGGGAGGCTATTGCTCTAGTTTTAATACGAACTCTTCCTGGGTTTGACTGGTGGAGTGGGCTGAGTAGAACCATCCCGGCGAGCGTGGGGCCAAATCTGACGGTTTTAATTGTCGTTCCGTTTTGTGGCTGTGATTCAGTGTGTTTTTTTTTCGATTTCATTCATCCCAAACCGTTTGAAATTGATCATTCTCAGAGCCCTGCGTTCAAACTTTATGGCTTTAATATATTTGATCAAGCAGCGTTCGCCAGTACAGAGCTGGCATCAAAGACCCAGGGCAGGAAATGAGGCTAATAACAATGCCTCAGAAGATTTCCTTTCTGGTTAACTGGTGTGTGTGTGTGTATGTTGTGTGTGTGTGTGTGTGTGTGTGTGTTGTGTGTGTGTGCGCACGCGTGTTGTTTGCCCTTTTGCTTCCGTCTCATTTAATTTTTTACCTCGTACGTCCCACCATAAAGGATGTGTCTATTCAACCCCTTCTCCCATAGTGCTTTACACATTAGGTAAACGTCACAATAATGCATAACCAGGCATTATATTCGCACGGCATGCTAAACAGGTGTGTAAACAGTTCCCGTGGCGTTTATTTCCCACGTCATAAAAGCGTTTAATCGGTAATACATCGCCATGCAAAAGCACTATTACCTGACGAATGGAAGCTATGAGTAAGAGCTATAAAACAAGAGGCTATAATGGAGGGTTTGGGTGGGCTTTAGTTGGCAGTACGTCTCTGAGGGTTGGCACCTGGCGGGTGTGAGCGGGTCATAAATGTGATTAGATCTCTCACCTGAATGACCTCAGCTGAAGGGGAGTTGGCTCACTGGGCGAGGGCGAATAAGGTTTCCTTTCCTTTTCGGGGTAAGCTGTATGACAATTACCACACTTTTTTTTGTAATAATAAGAACAAATTCTTATTTACAATGACTTCCTACGCCGGCCCAAACCCGGGACGGCGCTGGGCCAATTGTGCGCCGCCCTATGGGACTCCCAATCACGGGCCGGTTGTGATACAGCCGGGAATCGAACCAGGGTCTGTAGTAACGCCTCTAGCACTGAGATGCAGTGCCTTAGGGAAAAGAACCATGAAAAGAATGTTGATCCCCTTGCTTTCCCCACTCTCTGTAGCCGCGGCTGTCCCACCAAAGAGACCACGTTGATTTGGTTATTGAAACGTTGTTCATTCCTCACGTTCTTGGTGTATTGTAAACATTTTCAGTTCAGGCCATGACGAACTAACTGACTAATCTGTTTTCTCTCTTTTTTTTTCTCTCTCCTACTTCTTGGTCAATCCTTTCCTCTGATGCTGTGGGCCTTTGTATAACAGGTAAGCACATTTGATTTGATTTTTAAAAATCGACTTTATTCTAATCTTCATCCATTTCCTCCTGAAGCTGAAATCTGAGGATGATGATAAAAGCTACCCTACAAGCATTTAATTGACAACCGCAGACAGTTGCGGTCGTTAATGGTTTGTGTGTGTGTGTGTTTGTGTGTGTGTGTGTGTCCTCTCTTGTGAATGCTCTTGATAACCCCATGCCTTTGATTCGATGTGAGAATTCTTGTGACTGCTTTGGGTCAGCACTGCCATCCACAGAGTGGGGTCGCTCTCATCTCTCTGCAGTGGCTCACACACACATCCGTTTGCCATGATGGGGGTGCCGAAAGGACGCCGGTTCGAATCCCTGAGCCGACTAGGTGAAAAATCTGTTGATGAGCCCTTGAGCAAGGCACACCCTAATTGCTCGTGTAAGTCGCTCTGGATAAGAGCGTCTACTAAATGACTAACATGTAATGTGTGTGTGTACACTTCTATGTATTTGTGTGTGTGTGTGTGTGTGTGTGCATCTATGTGTGTGTGGCTAACCCCGGGAGGAGCTTAAGCAGGTTTCACCTCACAGCAGGGTTGTGGTCTCACCTCAGTTCCACTCATACATGGAGGCACACTCACATGCACACACATCAGTACGCCATTCTTCCAAACTACCTAGTAAACCAGGTTTATTCTTTCATATTCTTGACAGTTCTGTCGTAAACGGCAGTGTGTGAATGCATGGTTTCTATAATTAGTGTGTGTGAGTGTATGTATTCCCTTGTGGTATTGCTCTAACATGTGACAGGGGACCGTCTTTCTGAGGTCCTTTGAAGGATGCATCTGTGTTGGTAGAGAATGGAATGTTTACCTTCGTTAGGCTGCCGCTCTATCACCCTTCTCTACGGTATTTTTTTTATCCCTCATGCCTTCTCTTCTCTTTCTCTCTCTCGTCTCTTTCCACCTCTCTCTCTACGGTGTTTTTTTATCCCTCATGCCTTCTCTCCTCTTTCTCTCTCTCTCGTCTCTTTCCACCTCTCTCTCTATCTCTTTCCACCTAATTTCCTAATTTTCAATCACATTTTTGTTCTGTCTCATTCTGTCTCACAAAGACAAATGGAATGACTGACTGTGACATTGGTTGAGGGTAATAGGCTTATAGCTACTCTAGCTTACGGGCTGCGGTTTCTGGCTAGATGGTGTATTTTGTGGCTAATAGGTTCTTCATTATCATTCTCAGGAGAACAGTGTCCCCCCATTTTTATTTCAATTAATGCACTTTTGAAAGGATAGTGTAATTAGAAAGTGTGTGTGTGTGTTCATGTGTGTGTGTGTGTTTGCATGTGGATATTAGATGAGGTAATGCAGTCCTTATCAATTATGCCAGTTTCATTAACACCTAATATGGAGCAGTCTCTCTCTCTCTGCAAGTGGACATTCCATTTTTTATACATTTTCCACATAAGAAAACAGTTACACACACACACACCCACACACACACACACACACACACACACACACACACACACACACACACACACACACACACAGCGGGGAAGTCCTATGTCCCCCGCTTGGCCTCCTTGTGGTTATTGGATGTGATGTGTTGTTTAGGTGCTGCTGGGTGTGTTGTCTGTGTTTATGCCGCCGTGTGTGTGTGTGTGTGTGTGTGTGTGTGTGCCCGGGGTTGGGGGCTTGTTTGGAAAGAGAAAACACACCCCAGAGTGATGACCTTCATAGGCGACATGTGACAGGAAGGGACTGGACTCTCCATTTCTCTCTGTCTGTCTGTCTCTGTCTGTCCCCCCCGACCCCCACACACACACACAGCTATATCCAGACCGATACACACACTTTCCCTTAGTGGCCTGTTTTCTCTGTGGCCTCAGTTGATTTTCTAGGTCATCTCCCTCTAAGTGCGAGGGAACAATCAAATGTCTATTTTTTTTCTTCCTTATTATCTCAAAGGAATCCTAGACCTTCGCTGTGGGGATGTGATATGGCTGTGTGTTGTGACAGTGAGCTACGTTGGGGAGAACAAGTATTTGATACACTGATGATTTTGCAGGTTCTCCTACTTACAAAGCATGTAGAGGTCTGTATTTTTTTTTTCTTTTCTGATGTATCAAATACTTATGTCATGCAATAAAATGCAAATTAATTACTTACAAATCATACAATGTGATTTTCTGGATATGTCCCTAAAAATTACAGACCTCTACATGCTTTGTAAGTAGGAAAACCTGCCAAATCGGCAGTGTATCAAATACTTGTTCTCCCCACTGTATGTTCAGTGCGACACCCAGAGACAGAGCCATGCTTGACATTTTCACTGTGGCGCTGGTGAATCTACAGCTCGACCCAGCCCAACCGATCTATTCACTCACCAACCCAGGACAGATGGAGAGTATCACGCGGGCACACACACACACACACACACACACACACACACACACACACACACACACACACACACACACACACACACACACACACACACACACACACACACACTTGCTACGATTAAAAAGGTCTGCCACTCGGATTAAGAAAACAACATGGAAATGTGTGTGTGTGTGTGTGTGTGTGTGTGTGTCTTCTTCTGAGAAGATGGCTTGCACTTTTCAGTTGACCGAATCATCAGAGAAGTCCATGTTTTTGGACAAGGGTTTAATGTAAGCCAACACACTGGTTTAACTCAACAAATACCCCGCCTTTTTATCTTCCGACACACACAATTGTAGGCTATATGAATAGGGAGGTAAATAGATACATAGTAAATATATTCACATTGGTGTCATTGTATCTCTATGGCTGTACCAAAGGGGTGTTCGTTATTACATTGGAAATAGCACATTGTACAGTAGGCTTGATGTATTATCAGAATGTATTATTAGAATGCACTGGACTGTCATCCAGCTAACTTCAAAGATGAAATCACATAAAGACGGTGGTTTTTTTTTATTTCTTCTTCTCTCATTTCCTCTGGAGAGTTTTTCCAGAGCTTGGCTGTGACACATGTTGGTTGCTAGGAGTCGTGGGGAAATCATGGAATAGTGGAACATTCCGTTGTTATGGTGACACTTTCTTTAGCGGCACACCTTACATTGTCAGCGTCACACACGCTTGGGCTGTCACGGTCATGGAATTTTGTATGACGGGTTACTGGTCAGCCGAGTGGCTGCGGTCAACGTAATATCCATTCAAATAGCAGCAACAACAACAAGTGACCTCCGCTCCTGACTGCATCTGCTGGTGCTGCTGCAGGGAGGGGGCGTTGCCTCGGCAACCCAAGACATCTTTCAGCAAGGAACAACATTTTTGCAACGCTTTGACCATAGAGATAGATCTAGACACACACACACACACACACACACTCATAATCAGATATGAGGGAACGTTTCCATGATTTAGGATTATGCTAATAGGATGTATCATTAATATACCAAGGGGGGTGGGGGGGTACTGCCTCACCTCTCCAAAAATGACCCAATGATGTCATCGCCCAAATCTGCATTCACTTTGTGTGTGTTTTGTTGCGTTCATTCATTCTCTCCCTTTGCCTCGTGATTAGAGAGTGTCTTTTAATGCGTTTAGGCTACTGCTCTGCTGTTGCTGTTATCCCTTCACATTGAACTTTAGCTCCAGAGAAGATTAATCCTCTATCATTTGCATAAGCTCTGTAGCCTGATATAGAGTAAGATTGTTAGTACATTAGGGCCTATCTCTATTCGTGGTCTAGTCTCCTCTCACTGGGCACAGGTCCATAGGAATCCGAGACCTGAGAAAGCATCTAGTGTCGCTTTGTGTTACATGCTACGTGCCACAGACAACATAATGTTTGATCCTGCTTTTAACTGTGCCAGTGTCATTTAGAGAGAGAGAGAGAGAGAGAGAGAGAGACTCTAACCACTTCTGGGAAAATTGGAAAACACTAAACAAACAACAACACGAAGAATTATCTATCCAAAATGGAGATGTATGGGTAAACCACTTCTCCAATCTTTTGGCTCTCTAACAAAGAACAAACAGCAAAAACATATACATGATCAAATACAAATCTTAGATTCAACTATTAAAGACGACCAGAACCCACTGGATTCTCCAATTACATTGAATGAGTTACAGGACAAAGTAAAAACCCTCCAACCCAAAAAGGCCTGTGGTGTTGATGGTTTCCTCAATGAAATGATCAAATATACAGACAACAAATTCCAATTGGCTATACTAAAACTCTTTAACATCATCCTTCGCTCTGGCATCTTCCCCAATATTTGGAACCAAGGACTGATCACCTGAATCCACAAAAGTGGAGACAAATTTGACCCCAATAACTACCGTGGAATATGTGTCAACAGTAACCCTGGGAAAATCCTCTGCATTATTATTAACAGCAGACTCGTACATTTCCTCAATGAAAACAATGTACTGAGCAAATGTCAAATTGGCTTTTTACCAAATTACGGTACAACAGACCATGTATTTACCCTGCACACCCTAATTGACAACCAAACAAACCAAAACAAAGGCAAAGTCTTCTCATGCTTTGTTGATTTCAAAAAGCCTTCGACTCAATCTGGCATGAGGGTCTGTGTAACACTTCAGGTGTCGTAGGTGTGTGGAGTCAAACGCAGGAGACAGTGAGTGCAAAGCTGTGCGTCTTTAATAGCGCCAACGCATCCCAGGGTGCTCACAATAGTAACGGCCCCAAACACAGGGAAAGAGAATGTACAACGGAAAAAGTAACGACCAGGCACTAACACGTACTTCTAACAACAGAGCTGAAGGTTACACTGCAATAATCCCGCACAACAACCAGGCGGGCCGGCTGTCTAATAAAGACAAACTAATTACTTGATTAATCATGAACAGGTGCTACCACTAAACATACAAGGAGGGAGAGGAAAACAATCAGTGGCAGCTAATAGGCCGGTGACGACGACCGCCGAGCGCCAACCGCCCGGGAAGGGGAAACACCCTCGGTCGGACTCGTGACAGTACCCCCTCCTGACGCGGCTCCCGCAGCGCGCCGACACCGGCCTCGAGGTCGCCCGGAGGACGAGGTGCAGGGCGATCCGGATGGAGGCGATGGAAATCCCTCAACATGGATGGATCCAAGATGTCCCTCACCGGTACCCAGCACCTCTCCTCCGGACCGTACCCCTCCCAGTCCACGAGGTACTGCAGGCCCCTCACCCGGCGTCTTGAGTCCAGAATGGCCCGGATCGTGTACGCCGGGGTCCCCTCGATGTCCAGAGGGGGGAGGGACCTCCGGTACCTCACTGTCCTGCAGGGGACCAGCTACCACCGGCCCGAGGAGAGACACATGAAACGAGGGGTTAATTCGATAATAGGAAGGGAGTTGTAATCGATAACACACCTCGTTTATTCTCCTCAGGACTTTAAAGGGCCCTACACACTGCGGACCCAGCTTCCGGCAGGGCAAGCGGAGAGGTAGGTTTCGGGTCGAGAGCCAGACCCTGTCCCCGGTACAAACACGGGGCCTCACTGCGGTGGCGGTCAGCACTCCTCTTCTGCCGTCCACTCGCTTGTCGTAGAGACTCCTGGACGGCCCTCCAGGTCTCCTTGGAGCGCTGTACCCATTCCTCCACCGCAGGAGCCTCGGTCTGGCTCGGATGCCATGGTGCCAGGACCGGCTGGTATCCCAACACACACTGAAAAGGGGACACGTTAGTAGAGGAGTGGCGTAGTGAGTTCTGAGCCATTTCAGCCCAGGGAATGTATCGTGCCCACTCCCCTGGCCGATCCTGGCAATACGACCGCAGAAACCTACCCACCTCCTGGTTCAATCTCTCCACCTGCCCATTACTCTCGGGTGATAACCGGAGGTCAGGCTGACAGAGACCCCCAAGCGTTCCATGAACGCTCTCCATACCCGAGACGTGAATTGGGGGCCCCGATCAGAAACGATGTCCTCCGGCACCCCGTAGTGCCGAAAGACATGGGTAAATAATGCCTCCGCAGTCTGCAGGGCTGTAGGGATACCGGGCAACGGGAGGAGACGGCAGGACTTAGAAAACCGATCCACAATCACTAGAACCGCGGTGTTCCCCTGAGACGGCGGAAGATCGGTCAGGAAATCTATGGACAGATGTGACCATGGCCGCTGTGGAACGGGGAGGGGTTGTAGCTTCCCTCTAGGAAGGTGCCTAGGAGCCTTACTCTGAGCGCACACTGAGCAAGAGGAGACATAACCCTTAACGTCCTTAACCAACGTAGGCCACCAATACCTCCCCTGAAGGCTCCCCACTGTCCTCGTCACCCCAGGGTGACCCGAGGAGGGTAGGACGTGAGCCCACCGAATCAGCTTGTCCCGAACATCAAGCGGCACGTACCTTCGCCCGCTGGACACTGAGGAGGCGCGGGTTCAGCCCGTAACGCCCGCTCGATGTCCGAGTCCACCTCCCATACCACTGGGGCTACCAGCTTAGAGGCGGGAAGGATGGGAGTAGGTTCGTGGACCCATCCTCGGTGTCGTAAAGGCGGGACAGTGCGTCAGCCTTCACGTTCTGGGAGCCCGGTCTATAAGACAAAGTAAACCGGAACCGGGTGAAGAATATGGCCCACCTTGCCTGACGTGGGTTAAGTCTCCTTGCAGCCCGAATATACTCCAGATTCTGGTGGTCGGTCCAGATGAGAAAAGGGTGCTTAGCCCCCTCAAGCCAGTGTCTCCACACCTTCAGAGCTCTAACCACCGCTAGCAACTCCCGGTCCCCCACATCATAGTTACGCTCCGCTGGGCTGAGCTTCCTTGAGAAGAAAGCGCAGGGGCGGAGTTTTGGTGGCGTACCCGAGCGCTGTGATAGCACGGCACCCACCCCAGCCTCGGACGCGTCCACCTCCACTATGAATGCTAGAGAGGGATCCGGATGCGCCAACACGGGCGCATCAGTGAACAGCGCCTTCAACTTGTTGAATGCCCTGTCCGCCTGTGCTGACCACTGCAATCGCACCGGGCCCCCTCAGCAGTGAGGTAATGGGAGCCGCTATCTGGCCAAAACCCCGGATAAACCTCCGGTAGTAGTTGGCAAAACCCAAAACCGCTGCACCTCCTTTACCGTGGTTGGAGTCGGCCAATTACGCACGGCCCTAATGCGTTCACCCTCCATCACCACCCCGAGGTGGAAATGCGATATCCCAGAAAAGAGACGGCTCGTTTAGAGAACACGCATTTCTCAGCCTTGACGTATAGGTCATGCTCCAGCAGTCTTCCAAGCACTTTGCGCACCAGAGACACATGCGCGGTGTGAGTGGCCGAGTAGATCAGAATGTCATCGATATAAACAACCACCCCCTGACCGCACAGGTCCCTGAGAATCTCGTCTACAAAGGATTGGAAAACGGCTGGAGCATTCTTTAACCCATACGGCATGACGAGGTACTCATAGTGGCCGGATGTAGTACTAAATGCGGTTTTCCACTCGTCTCCCTTCCGAATACGCACCAGACTATACGCGCTCCTGAGATCCAGTTTTGTGAAGAACTGCGCTCCGTGGAACGATTCCACCGCCGTAGCGATGAGAGGTAGAGGGTAACTATACCCCACTGTGATGGCGTTTAGACCTCTATAATCGATACACGGACGCAAACCTCCCTCCTTTTTCCTCACAAAAAAGAAACTCGAGGAGACGGGTGAAATGGAGGGCCGAATGTACCCCTGTCCCAGCGACTCCGCGACATATGTCTCCATTGCCAACGTCTCCTCCTGGGACAGCGGGTACACATGACTCTTGGGAAGCGCAGCGTCTACCTGGAGATCTATCGTACAATCCCTTCCCGGTCGATAAGGTGGTAATTTAGTCGCTTTCACTTTACTGAAAGCGATTGCCAAATCGGCATACTCGGGGGGAATGCACACCGTGGAACCCTGGTCTGGACTCTCCACCGACGTGGCACCGATGGAAACTCCCAAACACCTTCCAGAACACTCCTCTGACCACCCCTGGAGAACCCCTTGTCTCCACGAAATTTTAGGATTGTGCCGGGCCAGCCAGGAGTCCCCAGCACCACTGGAAACGCAGGCGAATCAATAATAAAAAAACTGATACGCTCCCTATGATTCCCCTGCGTCACCATGTCCAGTGGGACCGTGGTCTCCCCGACCATCCCTGACCCTAATGGCCGGCTATCTAGGGAGTGCACGGGGAAAGGAGAATCTATCGGCACCAGCGGAACCCCTAACTTAAGGGCGAGTCCGCGACCCATAAAGTTCCCAGCTGCGCCTGAATCGACTAGCGCCCTATGCTGGGAAGAGGGAAAAAAGTGAAGGAAAGAGATTAAGACAAACATATGGCCAACAAGGGATTCTGGGTGAGTCTGATGCTGACTCACCTGGGGTGACCGAGAAGCGTTCCGCCTGCCATCTCTACTCCCAGACGGACCCCCAGCACCGATCAGACGTGTGTCCTCTCCGACCACAGTTGGTGCAGGGAAGGCCTCCTCCTCCGGTACCCCTCGGCGCAGCCCCTCCCAACTCCATCGGAATGGGAGCGGAGGGACTGGGTGGTGGAACGCACAGGACCCTCTCTGAACGCCCAAGGGCAGCCAGCAGATTGTCCAGTCGAATGGACATGTCAATCAGCTGATCCAGTGACAGAGTGGTGTCCCGACACGCTAACTCCCGGCGGACGTCCTCTCGGAGACCACACCTGTAGTGGTCCATAAGGGCCCTGTCGTTCCACCCAGATCCGGCTGCCAAGGTCCGGAACTCCAGCGCGTAATCCTGGGCGCTCCTCCTCTCCTGCCTGAGATGAAAAAGTCGTTCTCCCACCGCTCGGCCGTCCAGAGGGTGATCAAATACGGCACGGAAGCGGCAGGAAAACTCTGGGTAGTGCTCCCGCGCTGAGTCTGGGCCATTCCAGACTGCGTTCGCCCACTCCAGAGCACGACCCGTGAGGCAGGAGATGAGGACACTCACCCTCTCCGCTCCTGAGGGAGTGGGTCTAACGGTGGCCAGGTATAGCTCCAGCTGAAGCAGAAACCCCTGGCAACCCGCCGCCGCTCCATCATAAGCCCTCGGTAGCGTCAGACGAAGGGTGCTGGAGTCGAGTGATGGGGAGACCGGAGTCGGGGTGCCGAAGGTGGAGAGAGGAGACCACTCCTCTCCCATCGGTCCATTCTCTCCATCACTTGATCCATCGCGGATCCGATCCGATGGAGAATGGTGGTGTGGTGGAGAACCCGTTCCTCCATCGATGGGAGAGGGTTGGCTGCTGCTCCTGCTGACTCCATACGATTTGATTTAGGTGCGGGATTCTGTAACACTTCAGGTGTCGTAGGTGTGTGGAGTCAAACGCAGGAGACAGTGAGTGCAAAGCTGTGCGTCTTTAATAGCGCCAACGCATCCCAGGGTGCTCACAATAGTAACGGCCCCAAACACAGGGAAAGAGAATGTACAACGGAAAAAGTAACGACCAGGCACTAACACGTACTTCTAACAACAGAGCTGAAGGTTACACTGCAATAATCCCGCACAACAACCAGGCGGGCCGGCTGTCTAATAAAGACAAACTAATTACTTGATTAATCATGAACAGGTGCTACCACTAAACATACAAGGAGGGAGAGGAAAAACAATCAGTGGCAGCTAATAGGCCGGTGACGACGACCGCCGAGCGCCAACCGCCCGGGAAGGGGAAACACCCTCGGTCGGACTCGTGACAGTCTGCTATACAAACTGATGGAAAGTGGTGTTGGGGGTAAAACATATGACATTATAAAATCCATGTACACAAACAACAAGTGTGCGGTTAAAATTGGCAAAAAACACACACATTTCTTCACACAGGGTCGTGGGGTTAGACAGGGATGCAGCTTAAGCCCCACCCTCTTCAACATATATATCAACGAATTGGCGCGGGCACTAGAAAAGTCTGCAGCACCCGGCCTCCCCTTGCTAGAATCTGAAGTCAAATGTCTGCTGTTTGCTGATGATCTGGTGCTTCTGTCACCAACCAAGGAGGGCCTACAGCAGCACCTAGATCTTATGCACAGATTCTGTCAGACCTGGGCCCTGACAGTAAATCTCAGTAAGACCAAAATAATGGTGTTCCAAAAAAGGTCCATTCACCAGGACCACAAATACAAATTCCATCTAGACACTGTTGCCCTAGAGCACACAACAAAACTATACATACCTTGGCCTAAACATCAGCGCCACAGGTAACTTCCACAAAGCTGTGAACGATCTGAGATACAAGGCATGAAGGGCATTCTATGCCATCAAAAGAAACATAAACCAACCAAGACTTCACAAAATGGGACAAACACCAAATTGAGACTCTGCACGCAGAATTCTGCAAAAATATCCTCCGTGTACAACGTAAAACACCAAATAATGCATGCAGAGCAGAATTAGGCCGATACCCACTAATTATCAAAATCCAGAAAAGAGCCGTTAAATTCTACAACCACCTAAAAGGAAGCGATTCACAAACCTTCCATAACAAAGCCATCACCTACAGAGAGATGAACCTGGAGAAGAGTCCCCTAAGCAAGCTGGTCCTGGGACTCTGTTCACAAACACAAACACACCCTACAGAGCCCCAGGACAACAGCACAATTAGACCCAACCAAATCATGACAAAACAAAAAGATAATTACTTAACACATTGGAAAGAATTAACAAAAAAAACAGAGCAAACTAGAATGCTATTTGGCCCTACACAGAGAGTACACAGCGGCAGAATACCTGACCACTGTGACTGACCCAAAATTAAGGAAAGCTTTGACTATGTACAGACTCAGTGAGCATAGCCTTGCTATTGAGAAAGGCCGCCGTAGGCAGACATGGCTCTCAAGAGAAGACAGGCTATGTGCTCACTGCCCACAAAATGAGGTGGAAACTGAGCTGCATACATCCTGCCCAATGTATGACCATATTAGAGATACATATTTCCCCCAGATCACACAGATCCACAAAGAATTCGAAAACAAATCCAATTTTGAAAAACTCCCATATCTACTGGGTGAAATTCCACAGTGTGCCATCACAGCAGCAAGATTTGTGACCTGTTGCCACGAGAAAAGGGCAACCAGTGAAGAACAAACACCATTGTAAATACAACCCATATTTATGCTTATTTATTTTATCTTGTGTCCTTTAACTATTTGTACATTATATATATATATATATATATATAATATGACATGTGTAATGTCTTTACTGTTTTGAAACTTCTGTATGTGTAATAATATAATAATAATAATAATAATATAATATATATAATATATAATATAATATAATAATATAATAATAATAATAATAATAATAATAATAATGTTTACTGTTCATTTCTGTTGTTTTTCACCTTATATATTCACTTTGTATGTTGTCTACCTCACTTGCTTTGGCAATGTTAACACATGTTTCCCATGCCAATAAAGCCCTTGAATTGAATTGAATTGAGAGAGAGAGAGAACATGCGCAGGGTAGTGCAGTCCCGAATGGCTCATCCTTTCCTAGCAGAAATCTAACACATGAGTGGCCCAGATCCCGACAGTCTCGAACACACACAGTCTTGAACAATTAACCTTGTGGGTGGGTAGTCTAACCCTAAACCTCCTAGAAAAAGCGTTTTGACCTTGTGGGGACTAACAAAATGTCCCCAGTTGGTCAAATGTTTTTTTTTTTTCTATTCTTGTGGGGACACGCACACACACACACTCAGAGCTATTTACACACACACATTTTTTTGTGTATCTCAGCAGTTGGTCTTGGTCTGCACAGTGTGTATGACTGTATGGAGTGCATTGCCTGCGTCTACAGTGGCTACAACTCTCGCTCTAGTCCTCTCATCCAGTCTTACAAAACTGGAATGAGGGAGGGAGAATGAAGAAGGAGGGTGGCAATGGAGACGAGAGAGAGAGCGAGAGAGAGCGGTAGAGAGAGAGAATGCCTAAGGCTGTCATCCAAACATGTCTGTCCTCCACTATCCCTAAGCCACACCTGCTACAGGGCCAATACTGGGGAGGGAGATAGAGAGGAGGAGGAATAGAGAGAGTGCAGTCACAGGCAGAGCGGTCGCCGACGCGAGTGGTCCTCCGTTGCTGTTCTCTCGTTTTTTCCTTTTCTTCTTCCTTTCCCTCGTTCCCTTCTTCCTCCTCATTTCCTCGAGGGAAGCAAAGAGTTTTTCCGTCTCTCATCCGGAGGAGATAATTAACTCCGCTAAACCAGGAAGAGAATACGAATACTCACTTAATCCGGGGAAATGGAACACTGCCAGCTCCTCCGTCAGAGTACAGGGAATTCCCAATAAGAGACTGGGAATACCGGTATTCCTAATAAACCGGAGCAGGGATCAGAGCCAGGGAACAGGTGGGGTCTTAGGGAGGGAGCTGGACCTGGACTATTGCTCCCACTGTCGGATAGAGACTCCACTGATCCCTCCTCTTATAGATAGGAACGTCAGGATTCAGAAAGACCACACGGACACTTCCCAACACATTGACTGTGTCCCATTATCCCACTCTTTTATTCCAGCTGGTAAGACCGTTTGCTTACTGGGAGGACAGCGTCGGTTTAACTGCTTGAGTGTGGTCGGACATTACCGTGTGTGTGTGTGTGTGTCTGAGACTATTTGGTGCCCCGGAGGAAGATGCCTGCCATTCTGCTGGCCTCTAAGATGAAGTCGGGACTGCCCAAGCCGGTGCACAGCGCTCTGCCCATTCCACAGGTGCCCTCGCGACCCCTCACCCTGCCCCTACCACTGCCCGTGCCCCTCAAGCCCTCCGACAGACACGTTCTCACGGTGGGCCCCCAGGGGGGCTCGGGACATCACCAGGGGCGCCCCAAAACCAGGCGCGCTCCAGCGACAGACGGTGGTATTGACACTCAGGTTAGAGAGCGTGAGACACTGCTTCGTCGTTCTCGTCTTCTGTCACTCCGGTTTTCCTCTCTTTCTCCCTTTGCCTCCGTCCCTCCTCGCCCTGCTGTCCGTCTCTCTCTATCACTCCCTTTATCCCACACCTCCTTCCCTCGCTCTCCCTTGCTCTATTCCACAAAGGTATGTGTGTTTGCTCTGCTGTTTTCACTGTGTAATAGGAAGTATCTGTGGGTGGTTCTGCATTGATGTGTTACCCCTTCAGGGAAGTGATGTGATTCCCTGAATGCTCTTGAAGGGGAGACTGCCTCCGTGAATGTAAAAGTGTCTTGGCATATGACTCTGCCAGTGTCCAGGCAGGCTAGCAAGGCCAACTGACTCTCAGGATAGCAGGGGGTGGATGTTTTGGTTTGTTTGTGAATTATTGGTCTGCTTAGCAACGCTGCAGAAATGCCTCCGTGGAGAGAGCGATCGCTTGAATGCCATGTAAGGCTGTGCAGTGGGGGGAACGAGACGCAAGCGTGTTTGTGTGTGCGTGCGTGTGCGCATTTTGAGTGTGTTCCCGAGCAAGTGCTTGGCAACGTGTCCGTACCAAAACGTGACTTGGAGCGACTTTAAAAATAGAGCAGAAATATCGTCACCATAACATTTTAATAACACACTGTCCACAATTCATCCCTTTCGTTATTACATGTACCTTACTGATTGTGTGGTGTGTTAAGGTAGCTTATCGCGTTTTCTCTCTCTGTCTCTCTGTCTCTGTGTGTGTGACGTTCATACGGCAGCAGTCCTCACCATCAACTGGCTAGATTAACCCCTGATCACCCACACTTCTGTTGTGACTCGGGGATATGGAGGTGGTATGGTTTAACCCTACAGAATATCAACTGCTAGGAAAGGATGAGCCATTCGAGACTGCACTACCCTGCTCGTGTCATCATATTTTTTTTTCTCTCTGTCTGTCTCTCTCTCTGTCTCTCTCTCTGTCTCTCTCTGTCTCTCTCTCTGTCTCTCTCTCTCTCTCTCTCTCTCTCTCTCTCTCTCTCTCTCTCTCTCTCTCTCTCTCTCTCTCTGTCTCTCTCTCTGTCTCTCTCTCTCTCTCTCTCTCTCTCTCTCTCTCTCTCTCTCTGCACCTTTTTCAAGATTCAGATTCACACAGTGTGTGTTGTAGTTCCTTCTTTACTGGAGGGTTGTGTATTTTAGGTGGCTGGTTCTTTGCTGGGGTGACATTAGCTCAGTCTAACAGAGAGAGACAGCCATGCCACTGCTGTGACTATAGGCCATGGATCACTACCCACAGGCTCCAGCTGCGTGTGCATGTGTTTAGAGTATACGTGTGTTAGTCGAGTCTCCATCCAGTCCTGTCAGAGGGTGCTGTGTGGTGGCCCAATCCCTAGGAGACTTGTAGACTGTGCCTCTGTACCAGAATTCAGGAGTTAATCTACCCAGGCCAACCATGGTTTCCTTCACTACAGCCTAATTACACAGACTAATTGCCTGGGAACAGCATGCTTCCCTCAGCCTCATCAATTTCTTCTCCCTTTTCCTCTCTCCCCCGTTGTCTTTACTCTTTTCTCCCCTCCTTTCCTCCCCATAAGGAGAGCAGAGGCAAGAGAGTTGGGATCAGAACATTTGTATTAGGTCCAGAGATAACACAATTCTCCATGGCTGCGTGGGGTCTGGCCATGGCCTCTCTCTGCTCTCTCTATCCCCTCCTGGGTGAATCCGATCACAGTCTCTGATGGACAGACACTAACCAGGTGATAAAGAGGGAATGAGATGATAATCTCTAGAGGGTTCTGATTGCTGTGGGGCTTCCATTCCCTCGAATAATTGTACATTTCTCTCGCTCCCTCTCTTGCTGTTTGCTTCCGACTCTTTCGGGCCCCCTCATTCTCTCTCCCTCTCTCCTTCAATTTTCTTGGGATTAATATTTAATATATGTTATTGAACTTGTCTGTCCTCGTTTGCAACACTCGTTTCCCGAGTTCCAAACTGCCTCTGGAAGCAAGACCCGTTTGTTGGGAGCTTCATGAAATGGGTTTCCATGGCCGCGCAGCCGCACACAAGCCTGAGATCACCATGCGCAATGCCAACCGTCGGCTGGAGTGGTGTAAAGCTCGCTGCCACTGGACTCTGGAGCTGTGGAAATGCGTTCTCTGGAGGGAAGAATCACTCTTCACCATCACGCAGTCCGATAGACGAATCTAGTTTGGCGGATGCCAGGAGAAGGCTACCTACCAAAGTTTGGTGGAGGAGGAATAATGGTCTGGGGGCTGTTTTTCATTGTTCGGGCTAGGCCCTTTAGTTCCAGTGAAGGGAAATCTTACCGCTACAATGACATTCTAGACGATTCTGTGCTTCCAACTTTGTGGCAACAGTTTGAGGAAGGCCCTTTCCTGTTTCAGCATGACAATATCCCCGTCCACAAAGAGAGGTCTATACAGAAATTGTTTGTTGAGATTGGTGTGGAAGAGCTTAACTGGCTTGCATAGAGCCCTGACCTCAACCCCATCAAACACCTTTGGGATGAATTGGAACGCCAACTGCAAGACAGGGGGGGGGGCAACACCATATCAATCCCCATGATTTTGGAATGAGATGTTCGACAAGCAGGTGTCCGCATACTTTTGGTCATGTAGTGTAGATTGTCAATGCTTTTGAGGGGGACATTAGCTGTAATCTGGGATTAGGAAGAGAGGAGTATCAGTCATATACCAGGCCACATGACCCTTCGCTGTCATATGCACTGTTTGTAAAACATAGTCTACACACACACATGCACTCACTGTCCCAGACCGGTTGGGTTAAATGGGGGAAATGTCTACAAGTTTCTAAAACGCACATTCACACACTCTCTTCTCTCTGAAAGTGCTCTCTGAGATCATGCATAATGCAGAGAGACGGAGAGAGCGACGTGGTTGACCAGATGGCCATAAATATATACCGCACATAGCGTGTGTGTGTGTGCACCTTTACATGTGGGTATGTGTATCTCTCGAATGAAAATGTTTAAGATACAAGTGCATCGGGCCGCGGACCCCAAACCAATCCAAATCGTAGCATGCACTGGCCAGAAAATCGATTCAAATGTTTCGAATCGCCGGTTCGCTCAAATGTTTTGCTGATATTCCATTCGTTCTTACCTCTACCTTCCGAAAATACCTCCCGTATTTTGTGTCGAACTGCATGTCACTGTGTTGACAGTAATGTTGCATGCCGAACAACCCCAGGCAATATCCCAGAAGAGTGAGATATAGTCAAACTCAAAGATTAAACTGTGCACTGTGCCCAGTTTCGCTCGCCGAACAACGAGAGCTCGCCAGCCGTTTGCTGGTTTATTGTTATCTATGCCTGTTGAAAATTGTGTTTAACAGGAACAGGTGTTGTGCCGGAAAATCTCCCCCCTGCCAGAATTGTCTCCCCCCACTCGATTCTTCATTGTATCTCTTTCTCTCCGTTGTCAGTTGAGTCTATACTTCACTGATTTTAGTAGCAGAACGCATTTTTACAGACGAATACACTTGAAACAAATAGCCAAACCGAAAATGGCAGACATTACTAGTGCCTCCCCCGCAATGAACCGCCATAAAAATACAAATTAATTAAACGCAGCCTAACGTAATCATTGACAGCTGCCTTGAAGGCTACTAAGATCAGTGAAATGTAGGCTAAACTGAAAACGGAGTGAAGAGCAGAAATCTCAACTAGCAAGCAAGTTGCAGCATTGAAGAATTGAGTGTGACGGAATAAAAGTAAGCTACCCGAGGCACAACTCACATCTGGCTACATGCTGAACGGGGTTGACAATATATTTATTTTGATGGTTGAAGTTCACCATCAGCAATAGTTTTGGTAGTTTTGCTTAAACAATCAGTGTAGATGTACATGTTTTGATATAACGAGGACAACAAGCACGTTTGTGCAGCGCACTGTATGGTTGAAGCAAGAGGAGAAGAGAAGATTACTCTCTAAAAACTCCCTAAGCAGTCAAAACCATTCGATTTTGAGACCGGGTGAATCCAAAGTCCTATATATTCATTGGCCATGTCATAGCTAATTTGTAAATGATAAATATTGATACATTACTAGCTAAAACACTTAATCTGCAAAAATGACAAGTTAGTTAGTGGGTGCTGGTGATTTCAGAACCAAAGTGTGGGAGACAAAAATAAAATGGTACATTGTCCCCTAATCTGATAGTGGCCGATGCCTTTATGGCTCAACTCAGGTGCCTACATAGGTCATATACATATATACAAAAGTATGTGGACACCCCTTCAAATTAGTAGATTCAGTTATTTCAGCAACACCATTGCTGACAGGTGTATAACACTGAGCACACATCCATGCAATCTCCATAGACAAACGTTGCCAGTAGAATGGTGTTACTGAAGAGCTCAGGTACTTTCAACATGGCACCGTCAAAGGATGCCACCTTTCCAACAAGTCAGTTTCGTCAAATTTCTGCCCTGCTAGAGCTGCCCCGGTCAACTGTTAGTGCTGTTATTGTGAAGTGGAAATGTCTAGGAGTAACAACGGCTTAGCCGCGAAGTGGTAGGCCACACAAGCTCACAGAAAGGGATCGCCGACTGCTGAAGTGAGTAAAAATGTTGTCTGTCCTCAGTTGCAACACTCACTACCGAGTTCCAAACTGCTTCTGGAAGCAACGTCAGCACAAGAACTGTTCGTCAGGAGCTTCATGAAATGGGTTTCCATGGCCGTGCAGCCGCAGACAAGCCTAAGATCACTATGCGCAATGCCAAGAGTCAGCTTGAGTGGTGTAAAGCTCGCCGCCATTGGACTCGGGATCAGTGGAAACGCGTTCTCTGGAGTGATGAATCACACTTCACCATATGGCAGTCCGACGGACGGATCTGGGTTTGGAGGATGCCAGGAGAACGCAACCTGCCCCAATGCATAGTGCCAACTGTAAAGTTTGGCGGAGGAGGAATAATGGTCTGGTGGCTGTTTTTTGTTGTAATTTACACACACCACACACGTACGCACACACACAGAAGTCAGCTCAGACAGATCCGGTTTATGAGCTCCATCAGCAGCAGATTTTGAATTTTAGATTTGGAAAATGTTCATGCAACAAATGTTGGTGCATCAAATCGTATCACGTCGAACCGAATCGCAACGACTCGTCCTCTAATCAAACCTAACCGCATCGAATCGTTTTAAAACCAAAACGTATCGTTGCTGTATCGGAGCCTATGTATCTCGATACGTATAGAATTGTCTTGAAAGGAAAATATGCACATCCCTAGTCTTTATGAGAGAGGGAAATCATCTTTCCAGGCAAATGACTTGGCACACTGACATATTTGCTTGCAATGAACAGTACACATGCAGACTCTACTGGCCTCTAGTGGTGTGCATACGTTATGTACTGCATCACCTCTCCCTCTGTTGCTGAGCAGTGAATACAGCCAGAGTGGCACAATTGCCAAACCGGCAGGAAGGAGGTAGTCAAGGCCATCAATGCTATGTGTGTGTGTGTGTGTGTGTGTGTGTGTGTGCGTGTGTGTGTTTGTCACAGTCAAAGGGCGTCACTGCCACTCCTTGTCTATGGTGTATAAATGCTGCTCACTATACAAAACATTGCCTGTGTATTTAGAGAATGCCTCTGAACGAGGATGTGTGTTGTGTATAAAGTGAAAGGAGAATGTGTGTGTGTGCATGGGGGGGGGTTGTCTTCACTATGCATTCATAGCACTTCTTTACAGAGTATTTTCAGGAGTGTGTTTTCTTTGATCTCCAGGGACAGCACATCACACCACCCCCCCCCCATTCTCCCCTATTGTTTCTCTGTCTCTATTTCACTTCCTCCTCTCCTTTCCCTCTTTCTCTCCCTCAATATCTAACTGCAATGTTGCTGGTTCATTTATCCTTGGCTGTGGAAGTGACTGTATACAGCCTTGTTATTGTTATTCTTATTGTGTTACTTTTATTCTTACTTTTTTTAAATTTTAGTCTTCTTGGTAAATGTTTTCTTCTTCTTGAACAGCACTGTTGGCTAAGGGCTTGTAAAGTAAGCATCTGACGGTAAAGTCTACACTTGTTGTATTCGGCGAATGTGACAAATACAATTTGATTTGACAGAGAGAGGAGGCTGGAAAAAAGCAGTAGCTTCATGCATGTTGTGTTTATGTTTTTGGAGATAATGAACCTTCCTCCTTTCAGCCATACACACATTTTTGTAATTATGTCTTATTCCATTTCTCCATTTGTAGCATTGATCTGTCTGTCACTCTGTCACAGTTCGAGTGGTAAGTGAACCTTGCCTATTGTGGCAGCTTGTCATAGACCTTTCTGACACACACACACACACACACACACACACACACACACACACACACACACACACACATGGCAGGTGCAGCGAAATGCTTGTGTTACTAGCTCCAGCAGTGCAGTAGAATGTCTTGCAAATACAATACAAATGTCTATTTCTTATTTTATCGAATGAGAGTGAGAATATAAAGACTTTATGTGATGTGTATAATTTGGAAAATATTTGTATTTCCTTTTAAAAATGTTATTGTCACATACACTGGAGAGGTGCAGTGAAATGTGTTGTTTTACATGGTCCCCTGTAGTAGTACAGCGTCCCTGGAGCAAATTAGGGTGTTATGTACAGTAGTAGGTATATTAAGGTATGTCGACAATATAGTATGTACAGTAGTAGGTATATTAAGGTATGTCGACAATATAGTATGTACAGTAGTAGGTATATTAAGGTATGTTGACAATATAGTATGTACAGTATCATTCAAAAGTTTGGACACACCTACTCATTCAAGGGTTTTTCTTTATTTTTTTTTACTATTTTCTACATTGTAGAATAATAGCGAAGACATATAAACTATGAAATAACATATGGAATTATGTAGTAACCAAAAAGTGTTAAAACAAAATATATTTGAGATCGTTCAAAGTCGCCACCTTTTTCCGTAATGAAAGCTTTGCACACTCTTGGCATTCTCTCGACCAGCTTCACGAGGTAGTCACCTGAAATGCATTTCAATTAACAGGTGTGGCTTGTTAAAAGTTCATTTGTGGAATTTCTTAATGCGTTTGAGCCAATCAGTTGTGTTGTGACAAGGTAGGGGTGGTATACAGAAGATAGTCCATCATTACTTTAAGACATGAAGGTCAGTCAATCTGGAAAATTTCAAGAACTTTTGAACATTTCTTCAAGCACAGTCGCAAAAAACATCATCAAGCACTATGATGAAACTGGCTCTCATGAGGACCACCACAGGAAAGGAAGACCCAGAGTTACCTCTGCTGCAGAGGATAACTTCATTAAATAAATGCCTCACAAAGTTCAAGTAACAGACACATCTCAACTGTTCAGAGGAGAGTGTGAATCAGGCCTTCATGGTCGAATTTCTGCAAAGAAATGACTACTAAAGGACACCAATAATAAGAAGAGACTTACTTGGGCCAAGAAACACGAGCAATCAACATTAGACCGGTGGAAAACTGTCCTTTCGTCTGATGAGTCCAAATTTGACATTTTTGGCTCCAACCGCCGTGTCTTTTTGTGAGACGCAGAGTAGGTGAAAGGATGATCTCCGTATGTGTGGTTCCCACCGCGAAGCATGGAGGAGGAGGTGTGATGGTGTGGGCAGGGGCGTTGCCCATGAAAAAAACTTAACGTGCCCCTAACATAGAAATCAGAATGTTTCAGATTAAAATAACACACTGAACAATATGTGTTAGTACATTTAATAACTATAAGCTTCTGCTGCTCTATACTCCAATTGTGCAGATTCTAGTTTCCACCTTCATCCTTTGCCTATATTAACATTAGGAACCAAACATGTTTGCAATGCTGTTAACAAAAACTGTCTGTGTCATGAGATTCTTATGACGCTTTATTACATTGCTCAAAAAGATAAAGGGAACACTTAAACAACACAATGTAACTCCAAGTCAATCACACTTCTGTGAAATCAAACTGTCCACTTAGGAAGCAACACTGATTGACAATAAATTTCACATGCTGTTGTGCAAATGGAATAGACAACAGGTGGAAATTATAGGCAATTAGCAAGACACCCCCTATAAAGGAGTGGTTCTGCAGGTGGTGACCACGGACCACTTCTCAGTTCCTATGCTTCCTGGCTGATGTTTTGAGGGTGGTATGAGGGCCCGACGTCCACAGGTGGGGGTTGTGCTTACAGCCCAACACCGTGCAGGATGTTTGGCATTTGCCAGAGAACCCCAATATTGGCAAATTCGCCACTGGCACCCTGTGCTCTTCACAGATGAAAGCAGGTTCACACTGAGCACGTGACAGACGTGACAGAGTTTGGAGACGCCGTGGAGAACGTGCTACTGCCTGCAACATCCTCCAGCATGACCGGTTTGGCGGTGGGTCAGTCATGGTGTGGTGTGGCATTTCTTTGGGGGGCCGCACAGCCCTCCATGTGCTCGCCAGAGGTAGCCTGACTGCCATTAGGTACCGAGATGAGATCCTCAGACCCCTTGTGAGACCATATGCTGGTGTGGCTGGCCCTGGGTTCCTCCTAATGCAAAACAATGCTAGACCTCATGTGGCTGGAGTGTGTCAGCAGTTCCTGCAAGAGGAAGGCATTGATGCTATGGACTGGCCCGCCCGTTCCCCAGACCTGAATCCAATTGAGCACATCTGGGACATCTCGCTCCATCCACCAACGCCATGTTGCACCACAGACTGTCCAGGAGTTGGCGGATGCTTTAGTCCAGGTCTGGGAGGAGATCCCTCAGGAGACCATCCGCCACCTCATCAGGAGCATGCCCAGGCGTTGTAGGGAGGTCATACAGGCACGTGGAGGCCACACACACTACTGAGCCTCATTTTGACTTGTTTTAAGGATCTTACATCAAAGTTGGATCAGCCTGTAGTGTGGTTTTCCACTTTAATTTTGAGTGTGACTCCAAATCCAGACCTCCATGGGTTGATACATTTGATAATTTTTGTGTGATTCTGTTGTCAGCACATTCAACTATGTAAAGAAAAAAGTACTTCATAAGAATATTTCATTCATTCAGATCTAGGATGTGTTATTTTAGTGTTCCCTTTATTTTTTTGAGCAGTGTATAAATAACTATACAATTGGTGACGTATTTTTGAATATATGGCATTGTATTCCGTTTTAATGAAGAAATTACCAATGATTACCAATAAATAACGTACCCAAAATAAAGAAAATCCTGAACCATGGGGACTGCAAACGTAAATGGGGTACCTACAGAGAAACTGCAACTGTGTAGTGTCAAGACATTATGTGGGCATTCCTGAGTAAGTTCTACAGAAGATAAACCATAGCAGAAAATTCTCTGAAACAGTATCTTGGGATGGTTGGGTAGAGATGCCTGATCTGATTATGGTTATACGTATTCATTTTCATCACAGATTTAAAAACAAATGATAGACAAATAATTCTCTAAACATTTAGGGGCCCCTACCAGGCTAGGTGTAACAGGGTGAGTGACGGGTTGCCCGGAAGTCAGGCGCAGGAGAGCAGAGATGGGTGATAACAGGAGAACTTTAATATACACCCTGGCCCAAAGGCACAGGCAAGGCAGCACAAAGCACAGCCACGGTAACATGAACCGGATTAAACAAAACAAACAAACCTAAGTTAGAAACAAACCTAGAGCAAGCCAGCCTGTAACGTAACACCCTACACAAAGAACAATTCCACACACAGACATGGGGGAACGGAGGGTAATATACATTTAGTCTGATGAGGGAATGTGAACCAGGTGTGCGGGAAAACAAGACAAAACCAATGGAAAATGAGAGGTGGAGTGGCGATGGCTAGAAGACCGGTGACTACGACCGCCAACCGCCGCCCGAACAAGGAGAGGGACCGATTTCGTCGGAGGTCGTGACACTAGGGCACCATGAATCATTCATCATTCATTCCCCCTTAACAACGCCCTTGGGTGTGGGGGTGCTTTTCGGGTGACACTGTCTCTGATTTATTTAGAATTTAAGGCACACTTAACCAGCATGGGTACCATAGCATTCTGCAGCGATACTCCATCCCATCTGGTTTGGGTTTAGTGGGACTATCATTTGTTTTTCAACAGGACAATGACCCAACACACCTCCAGGCTGTGTAAGGGCTATTTGACCAAGAAGGAGAGTGATGGAGTGCTGCCTCAACCCAATTGAGATGGTTTGGGATGAGTTGGACCGCAGAGTGAAAGAAAAGCAGCCAACAAGTGCTCAGCACAGGTGGGAACTCCCTCAAGACTGTTGGAAAAGCATTCCAGGTGAAGCTGGTTGAGAGAATGCCAAGAGTGTGCAAAGCTGTAATCAAGGTAAAGGCTGGCTACTTTGAAGAATCTCAAATATAAAATATATTTTCATTTGTTTAACACTTTTTTTTGGTTACTACGTGATTCCACATGTGTTATTTCATAGTTTTGATGTCATCCCTATTATTCTACAATGTAGAAAATAGTCAAAATAAGAAAAACCCTTCAATGAGTAGGTGTGTCCAATCTTTTGTCTGGTACTGTACACAGTGAGTAAACAACAGTATATAAACAGACTATGAGGGACACGCACGTGCATGCGCACACACACACACACACACACACACACACACACACACACACACACACACATCCATCTGCCAGTAGTGTGATAGGGAGGTCTTATCTTAATAAGCATTTCTCCAGATAAAGGCTTTAAGTCTGCCTTTATGAAAAGCCTGGTTCTCATTAAGAGTCATAACCAAGGCTTAGGGCTTATCTATGTTCGTGTCTGAATGAAAAGCACACCGCAATGACCGCCTATTGGTTTAATTTCTCCCAGTATTTGCTCAAATGATCTCAAAGCAAGTATCGATTCAGGATGTAGAGGGACCTTCAGTTAAGAGAGAACGAGCTTTGCTGAGAGCGATATTAAAATCTTAACTACATTTCTTTATTATTGTCTGGGACGTCGGAAGGCTAGATGTTCATCTATCTCTCCGTGTGAGATTTAGCATCGGCACGGAGTTCCATTAATCAAAGCATTAGATTAGAGCATGCATAATGTGTTGATAATGACTCTAGTCATTTGAATTATTGTAATTGGGTCTAATTTAATTCACACTCAATTTAATTCTCAGACTTGAACTTGATCAGGTGCTGGGTTCAGAGAGCGGCTAAGTTTTTGATTGGTGGCATTTGTGAATATATTACCGTGTGGATTCATATCTAATTAATTGACCCTAATGGAATGATATTGACTGGTGGTAGATGTTTCTCTCCGCTACTGCCTTCCTCCTCCATACTCTCTTTACAATCAACAGCCTTGGAACCCTCTTAACCTCTAGTATTGTCTCAGGGACCATTGACTTTAATGGTGCCCGTATTTTACCAGTTGTTTAGGCCTTCTAGAGACACATAGGGCCCAGTGGGTGAGAATGAAAGGGAAGAGGGATTGGACTCTATTTCCTGCTGCATTAGATTGCTAATTTCCCCTCACAGTGGATAAACTGGCTGGAGGTCTGGCTGACTTCATTGCTTTTTACCATGACAAAGGGGAAGGAGAAGGGGAATGCATTCCCATATCAAATCCAATTTTATTAGTCACATGCAGTGTAGACCTTACAGTGAAATGATTACTTACAAGCCCTTTAACCAACAATGCAGTTTTTTTTAAATACACCTAAAAAATAAATGAAACAAAAGTAATAAATAAATTAAGAGCAGTAGTAAAAATAACAATTGTGAGGCTATATACAGGGGGTACCGGAACAGAGTCAATGTGTGGGGGCACCGGTTAGTCGAGGTAATTGAGGTAATACTGTATGTACATGTAGGTAGAGTTATTAAAGTGGCTATGCATAGATAATAAGCAGAGAGTAGCAGCAGCGTAAAAGAGGGGGGACAATGCAAATAGTCTGGGTATCCATTTGATTAGATGTTCAGTAGTCTTATGACTTGGGGGTAGAAGCTGTTAAGAAGCCTCTTGGACCTAGACTTGACACTCCGGTACTGCTTGTCATGCGGTAGCAGAGAGAACCGTCTATGACTGGGGTGGCTGGAGTCTTTGACAATCTTTAGGGCCTTCCACTGACACCGCCTGGTATAGAGGTCCTGAATTGCAGGAAGCTTGACCCCAGTGATGTACTGGGTCGTACGCACTATCCTCTGTAGTGCCTTGCGGTCAGAGGCTGAACACTTGCCATACCAGGCAGTGATGCAACCAACCAACCAGTCATGCTCTCGATGGTGCAGCTGTAGAAACTTTTGAGGATCTGAGGACCCATTGCAAATCTTCTCAGTCTCCTGAGGGGGAATAGATTTTGTTGTGCCCTCTTCACGACTGTCTTGTGTGCTTGGACCATGTTAGTTTGTTGGTGATGTGTACACCAAGGAACTTGAAGCTCTCAACCTGCTCCACTACAGCCCCGCCGATGAGAATGGGGGTGAACTCAGTCCTCCTTTTCCTGTAGTCCACAATCATCTCCTTTGTCTTGATCACATTGCGGGAGAGGTTGTTGTCCTTGCACCACAAGGCCAGGTCTCTGGCCTCCCTATAGGCTGTCTCGTCATTGTCGGTGATCAGGCCTACCACTGGTGTGTCATCAGCAAACTTAATGATGATGTTGGAGTCGTGCCTGGCCATGCAGTCATGAGTGAACAGGGAGTACAGGAGGGGACTGAGCACGCACCCCTGAGGGGCCCCTGGGTTGAGGATCAGCGTGTTGGATGTGTTGTTACCTACCCTTACCAACTGGGGGTGGCCTGTCAGGAAGTCCAGGATCCAGTTGCAGTAGGAGGTGTTTAGTCCCAGGATCCTTAGCTTAGTGATGAGCTTTGAGGGCTTTATGGTGTTGAACGCTAAACAGTAGTCAATGAATAGCATTCTCACATAGGTGTTCCTTTTGTCCAGGTGTGAAAGGGCAGTGTGGAGTGCAATAGAGATTGCATCATCTGTGGATCTGTTGCGGTGGTATGCAAATTGGAGTGGGTCTAGGGTTTCTGGGATAATGGTGTTGATGTGAGCCATGACCAGCCTTTCGTAGCACTTCATGGCTACAGGTGTGAGTGGGTCGGTAGTAGCCTAGTGGTTAGAGCGTTGGACTAGTAACCGAAAGGTTGCAAGATCGAATCCCCGAGCTGACAAGGTAAACATCTGTTGTTCTGTCCCTGAACAAGGCATTTAACCCACTGTTCCTAGGCCGTCATTGAAAATAAGTATTTCTTCTTAACTGACTTGCCTAGTTAAATAAAGGTAAAAAAAAAAATAGGCAGGTTACCATAATTGTCTTGGGTTCAGGGACTATGGTGGTCTGCTTGAAACATGTTCGTATTACAGACTCAGACAGGGAGAGTTTGAAAATGTCAGTGAAGACACTTGCCTGTGGGTCAGCGCATGCTCGGAGTACACGTCCTGGTAATCAGTCTGAATGTTGACCTGTTTAAAAGTCTTACTCACATCGGCTACGGAGAGCGTGATCACACAGCACACAGTCGTCTGGAACACCTGATGCTCTCATGCATGTTTCAGTGTTACTTGCATCGATACGAGCATAAAAGTAATGTAGCTCTTCTGGTAGACTTGTGTTACTGGGGAGCTCGTGGCTGTGCTTCCCTTTGTAGTCTGTAATATTTTGCAAGCCCTGCCACATCTGACGAGCGTCGGAGCCGGTGAAGTACGATTCGATCTTAGTCCTGGTTCGTCGGGGGGGCATAGGGCGATTCCCTATAAGCTTCCGGGTTAGAATCCCGCTCCTTGAAAGCGGCAGCTCTACCCTTTAGCTCAATGTGGATGTTGCCTGTAATCCATAGCCTCTGGTTGGGGTATGTACGTATAGTCACTGTAGGGACGATGTCATCGATGCACTTATTGATGAAGCCAGTGACTGATGTGGTGTACTCCTCAATGCAATCGGAAGAATCCCGGAACATATTCCAGTCTGTGTGTGAATGAGCATATAGACTAGTATTGTTTAATAGGTTATCCACATTTTGAATACATTTTTTTTATTAGGGCTGGGAATTGTCCTTACAAAAGATAGTATCACGATACTTAGGTGCCGACACAAAATGTATTGCAATTGTAACGATTCTATATGTATTGCGATTTGATATGCTGATTTGATATTGTTCCAAACATATTGCTCACTAAATGTCCGCTGCAAACAGACAGAGCATGAGAAAATGACTTTTAATCAGTCGTGGAAATAAAAGTACTGAAAACACGTTGGCTCACTATTTACAAAGAAAATGGAGAAAAAGCTATAGGGTGAAAAATACCAGAGTTTTTACGTAGGTACAGCTGACTAGCACAACAAACGCTACCTATCACTTTATATATATATATAGTACCAGTCAAAAGCTTGGACACACCTACTCGTTCCAAGATTTTTCTTTATTTGTACTATTTTCTACATTGTCAAATAATAGTGAAGACATCAAAACTATGACATAACACATGGAATCATGTGGTAACCAAAAAGTGTTAAACAAATCAAAAAATATTTGAGATTCCTCAAAGTAGCCACCCTTTGCCTTGATGACAGCTTTGCACACTCTTGGTATTCTCTCAACCAGCTTCATGAGGTAGTCACCTGGAATGCATTTCAATTAACAGGGGTGCCTTGTTAAAGTTAATTTGTGGGATTTCTTTCCTTCTTAATGCATTTGAGCCAATCAGTTGTGTTGTGACAAGGTAGGGTTGGTATAGAGAAGATAGCTCTATTTGGTAAAAGACCAAGTCCATATTATGGCAAGAACAACTCAAATAAGCAAAGGTCAATCTGGAAAATTTGAAGAACTTTGAATGCATTCTTCAAGTGCAGTTGCAAAAACCATCAAGCGCTATGAGGAAACTGGCCATCCCATCTGGTTTGCGCTTAGTGGGACTATAATTTGTTTTTCAACAGGACAATGACCCAAAACACACCTCCAGGCTGTGTAAGGGCTATTTGACCAAGAAGGAGAGTGATGGAGTGCTGCATCAGATGACCTGGCCTCCACAAATCATCTGACTTCAACCCAATTGAGATGGTTTGGGATGAGTTGGACCGCAGAGGGAAGAAAAAGCAGCCAACAATTGCTCAGCACATGTGGGAACTGTTGGAAAAGCATTCCAGGTGAAGCTGGTTGAGAGAATGCCAACAGTGTTTAAAGCTGTCATCAAGGCAAAGGGTGGCTACTTTGAAGAATCTCAAATATAAAATATATTTTGATTTGTTGAAAAAAAAATTGGTTACTACATGATTCCATGTGTGTTGTATCATAGTTTTGATGTCTTCACTTTTATTCTACAATGTAGAAAATAGTTTAAAAAATAAAGAAAACCCATTGAATGAGTAGGTGTGTCCAAACTTTTGACTGGTACTGTATGTAATAAATGTTTTGACAAATCGAGTCCAATTACCAATACAATGTCTTCCAAAATAATATTGCGTAAATATACATTTTTCACAATTTTGTATCCATTCTTCTGACTGTGATTTTCATGTCTGAGCTAAAAGAGAAAAGGTTTGACTGGCTTAATTCCCCATCGACACACAGTGAAGCTCACACACATTAAAGCTCACGTAGAGTGAATACACTCTGACTAGTTTGAATAGTTTGACTCATGTGTGAACAGCAGGTGTCTAAAATGTGTGACGAGTCGAAAAACAACGATAAAGACAATAATAATATAATATCAGAGTGGGGGTGTGTGTGAAATCTTGGATATGTGTGTCTTTTTGTCTGCTTCTATCTGGATTTGTGTCTTTGTCTTTTTTGTGTTTGCGCCACAATGAAAGCCTCAGACAGGAGCCTATATTGGCATTGATAAAGCCGGCGACAGCACGCCTCTTTGCTCGCTCCCTGAGTGAAGGCTAGATCGCTATCCCAGAAACCATCAGTCCAGAGCGCCACAGCCCTGCCTCCTCCAATTCACACACAGACGTCACACACTGCTAATACGATTCTCTGACACTGTTGAAGTTAGACTCTGTTTCACCTATTTCAGGATAAGGATATTGGCTTTTCCCCTTAGAACTAGCAGGTTATTTCTACAAAGCAGATCAATGCAGAAATGTATACATGGAAAATATAATGTACTATTCAATTGTTAATTGGCGTGGACCTGTTCCTGTTTCTATCATTCTTAAAAGTGACACAAGGGACCGGCCTCTGTCTGCTTTGATGTCAGATGTTTTTGTTTGAGAAGTGTTCATTTGGTTTTGATTGGGTAAAGTTAGTATTCTAGCCTGGGTGGTGTCAGTCTGTTTCTGCTCTCTTGACAACTCTTCATGGAATTGTCATGCCAAACATGACAGTGTGTTTGGAGTAGGAACGAAGCACAAACAGGTCCGGGACCAGGCTATTAGTATTCCTCTGTGACAGAGTATCTAGCCTAACAGTCACAAGCAACACACACTTTTTTTATTGTCGTTTTTATGAGCCAACACGCTATTTTATGAGTAGTGTCTTGGCACGGTGATATGCAACAGACTGCTGTTGTGGCTGTTGTCATCCTATATTCATATTGAATGCTGCATTACATTATATCAATGTCAACAAACACAATATACTGTAGGTATTATGCCCACAATATACCCAGAAATGTAATCTTATACGGTGCATTCGGAAAGTATTCAGACCCCTTGACGTTTTCTATGTTTATATAGTTTTTTTTTACCTCATCAATCTACACACAATACCCCATAATGACAAAGCAGAAACCTGAAACTGAAATATCACATTTACATAAATATTCAGTTTACTCAGTACTTTGTTGAAGAAACTTTGGCAGCGTTTACTGCCTTGAGTCTTCTTGGGTATGACGCTACAAGCTTGGCACACCTGTATTTTTGGAGTTTCTCCAACTCTTCTCTGCAGATCCTCTCAAGCTCTACCAGAGAATCTTGTTTCTCATGGTCTGAGAGTCCTTTAGGTGTTTTTTGGCAAACTTCAAGCAGGCTGTCATGTGTCTTTTACTGAGGTGTGGCTTCCATCTTGCTACTCTACCATAATGGTCTTATTGGTGGAATGCTGCAGAGATGGTTGTCTTTCTGGAAGGTTCTCCTATCTTCACAGAGGAACTCTGGAGCTCTGTCAGAGTGACCATCGGGTCACCTCTTTGACCAAGGCCCTTCTCCCCCGATTGCTCAGTTTTGCCGGGCGCCCAGCTCTAGGAAGAGTCTTGGTTGTTCCAAACTTTTTCCATTTAAGAATGATGGAGGCCACTGCGTTCTTGGGGATATTCAATGCTGCAGACATTTTTTTGGTACCCTTCCCCAGATCTGTGCCTCGACACAATCCTGTCTCTGAGAACTACGGACAATTCCTTCGACCTCATGGCTTGGTTAATTCTCTGACATGCACTGTCAACTGTGCAACCTTATGTAGACAGGTGTGTGCCTCTCCAAATCATGTCCAATCAATTACCACAGGTGGACCCCAATCAAGTTGTAGGCACATCTCAAGGGTGATCAATGGAAACAGGATGCACCTGAGCTCAATATGGAGTCTCATATCAAAGGGTCTGGATACTTATGTAAATATTTTTTATTTTTTCTCCCCAATTTCATGATATTCAATTGCGATCCAATTTACAATCTAGTTTCATCGCTGCAACTCCCCAACGGGCTCGGGAGAGGCGACGGTCGAGTCATGCGTCCTCCGCCCTCCTAACCCGGGAAACGTGCCACATGTGTCGGAGGAAACACAGTTCAACTGACGACTGAAGTCAGCCTGCAGGCGCCCGGCTGCCACACGGAGTTACTCGAGCGCGACGAGCCAAGTAAAGCCCCTCGACCAAACCCCCCGACCTAACCCGGACGACGCTGGGGCAATTGTGCGCCGCCCTATAGGACTCCCGGTCACGTCGGGTTGTGACACAGCCTGGGATCGAAATCTGGGTCTGTAGTGGTGCCTCAGGCTCTGTATTGCATTGCCTTAGACTGCTGCGCCACTCGGGAGACCCGTCTTTTCACTTTTAATCCATTTTAGAACAAGGCTGTAACGTGACAAAATGCGGAAAAAGGGAAGGGGTCTGAATACTTTCCAAATGCACTGTATTTCTAGGTATATTTGTATTTCCTGTACCTGTGCTCGAATCAGATAGAGAAGGATTAGACAGTTATGTCATACACCTCAAGATTATTCAGGAAGTATAAAGGAACATGCTCACCAATGATGTCGTGTGTGTACATTATGTCTGTGTGAACTGAACAAAATGATTGGACTCTCATGTACACTTCCTGCCTTACCTAATTCCAGTTCCTGTGTCTCAACCCTGTCTTTCTGTGTGAGGTCACAGGCCCCCCTCCCGGTCCGGGATAACCATATTAATTAGTTCTGCCCATCTGTTTCTACTGGGCTAACGTCAATTCAGAGACCTCCCTTTGATGCCCTTCTCGCCTCTTTCGCTCCTTTCCTGCGTCAGTGTCACAAAGAGCACGTCAGTCAGACGAAACGGGGCCATTGAACGTGGTCACTCCTGGGACCGTTGGACCACGGCGAGGCTAACACAATCGGACACCGTCGTCAGCTAAACCGCGTGTGGTGGCGTCGATAGGGAAGCTGGGGCCATGAGGTAGAGGTCAGGGTAGGGTTGGTGGTGATGTCACATGACCTGCAGAGGTTAGGTCGTAAGGTCACCCTCGAATGGGATGGTGGTAGGACTGAATAACCGTTGTAGGCTGACCAAAGAGATAAGACATTTTTCTTTACACAGAATTCACGGCTATAGCGACGAGAGGTTTCTGGTTTGTCGCCGAAAGGTGCTCAAGTTGCTGGTCTATGTTGTATGTTTTGTCCACTTTCTGAATGATTCAAATCTGATTGGTGTGTGATTTGATATACCTATCTGATCCTTTCATTTCCCTTCCTCAATATGGGTAAATAGCTCTGTCTTCTGCTGTGTTAAACATTCAGCACTCAGCACCTGCTGCCTCAGGGAATGTTCTGAGCTGTTTCAATGGCTCCGATTTCTACCTGTGCGGGGATCACAATGGCGCTCAACTTGACGTCGCAAGTCACTGTGTGTGTGTGTGTGTGTGTGTGAGACTCATTCACTGAGATGCTTTTAATTGCAGAGCTTTAGATCCCCACTTAGGATTTAGTACTCATCAGGGGAGGCTCAGGGATTGCCTGTTTCTGAATAGAGGGAACAGACACAAACACACCAGCGCACACACACACACACACACACACACCAAAAGATAACAGAAACAACCCAGCGCAACCACTTAGTACCAAAAACCCTTTTACCTCTACAGTGACAAAATTGACTATGTTTCTGTGTTGTTATGTAGAACCTTGTTGTTGACAGGGATTAAGTTGATTTATTTATACACATGCCCCCCCACACACACACACACACATACACACACAGCAGGTGAAATCTGACCAGCCGGCTCACTGCAGCATATTTAGATGTTCTTTCATTAGCAGGGTCACAGCTGGTACCCATAGCAACCAGGCCCAGATGGCATTCCGTGATTTGGAGTGTTCCGCCTGACTGCACCATAATGTGAACTAAACTGTGTTATAATCATACATCACGTTATTATGGTAATGCAACACTGGCTTTCCTATTAGGTCTGTTAGAGAGAGCGAGAGAGAATTTGAAATGTGGTGAAAGTGTTATAATGCACTGGATTGATAGTGGTCTATCGTTTCTTGCCATTTCTCCTCTCCATATTTATTTTAATACCCCCCCCCCACACACACACCCTCATCCCGTAACAGCCAGCATCAGGACCACCCCAACCCCCCACTCCCCACCTAACCCTTCGAGAACCAGGCAGCGGGGGTCCTCCAAAACAAAGCCCCCTTCCGCAATGGGGCTTGGGCCCCATTGTCCAGGGGACACGGAGATTAATCTCCCCCTCACAGGGTTCTGAAACAAAGCACACCCTGCGATTCTCTGCTCCACCACTTAATGAGCTTCTTTTTTTTTTAGCTGTTAAACACATGTACTAAATGGCCACATCTTATCTGCCTCTATATGGCCATAGAGCACAGTCATTAAATCCACAGATGCGTATATGACTTATAGGAAATGGATGTGTTATAAAGGTGAGTTGACAGACTAGTAGTGAGCTGGAGTTGTGTGTGTGTGTGTGTTGCGCTGCGTTGGTGTGGGAGAGTGCAGTAGAATTCGATGCATTTGTATGAGAGAAAAGTGTGCTTCTACTGTATTGAAACACCATTTGGGAGCATGAGTTCAGTAGCTGTGTTGTTGACACAAGGTTTTGGGGGTCTTCGGGGCGATGGTAGTGTTGTCGATGCGACATAGCGTGTTTTGAAAATGTGCCGAGTCCTGGCAAGGATCGTGTATCCAGTAGTTTGGAAACTTTCGCTACATCTTGGGCGATTCCCAAAGTTCAAATTTGGCTTGTAATTTGTGGTTAGTGGCGGCGGTGTGTGTGTAAGGGGTTGGATTGTGCTCAGATGGAGGGCATTGCGCATGGAGCCGCGCTCACACACACACACACACACACACACACACACACACACACACACACACACACACACACACACACACACACACACACACACACACACACTGCGCAGCAGTAAGCTGTGGTTGAATGGTGATCAGAGACCAGACTGTTCCGTGTTTGGTTATGGATAATAAAACCTTTCCACTCTTAAAAAAAGGAGGACTGGTTAAATAAAGAACACATAGAAAACAGAGAGGGGAAGTTAGGAGGCCAATGTGGTTTGTCCTCTAACCTCCTTCACCCACTATTCACCCCCTTCTAGTATTATCATGCACCAGAATCCACCCTTTTTTTTTGTGGGGGCGATCACAGAGGGTAGGAGGTTAAGAGGTCTCTCTCCTTTTCTCTTCTTTTCTCTCCTTTCTCTTCTCTCTCTCCTCCCCATATGACGGATGGCCCATTGAAGAGCGATAGCACAATGCCCAGCGTTGCCGAGGGCGTCTAGGGGAGGGATGCGGGAGGTGGAGGAGGAGGAGGAGGGGTGGAGTGGGAGGCGGAGAAGAAGGGGGGGGTTTCCCTCCATTGGTCCTCCTTCTTTTTCTCCCTCTGTGTGTGTATGTGTGTTTGGTTTGGCTAGCCCTCAGACAGAGCAGTGGTACAGCGGGAGCGGTGGTGGACCTCCTCTTGACTGAAGCATTTATTTCCCTCCTCCAGCTGCGGACCCAGAAGGGGGTGGAAAGAAAGGAGGGAAAGGGGGAGGCTGTGAGCACCGGCCCCAGGCCCAGTGAGACCTGCTGGGCTAGAGATAGGTGCAGGAGCAGGCTCTTTATCTGGATATATATCGAGTGGATTTTGTGGATCTACCGCTTTACATATTTCTCTGGAACTTTCTGGGATCTCTCGCTCACCTTTCTTCTTTCTTTTCTCAAAACCTTCTCTCGTTTGATCTATCTCTCTCTACCTCTCTACTATACCCATCTATCCTCGTTTTCTGTGGATCTCTTCTTGGTTAGTTGGCCTCCTCTGACCTCAGTCCTGTTTCTTCCTTTGGCTCTGATGGATTCTGTCTGGTCCTGGCTAGCCGTTGGCCCGCCCAGTCCTACCTAAGACAGGTGTGTGAGGGGGGAGGAGGAGGAGAAGGAAGAGCGAGGAGGAAGATGAATGTGCTGCTGTGTCGCTGGGAGCAGAACAACGTCACCATGAAGCTGGTAAATACGTCCAGGTCAACCCAGGGGTCAATCTGGGCGGGCTTCTTTTTGAGTTTTTTTTTAAAGGAAGTAGTTGTGAACAGGTTTTTTGGGTCAGAAGGAGATCTCCTTTAGAGGATTGCACTTGCGACTGTATTTGTCAGAGGTACTGTTCACTGCACTGTATGCATGCGGTACAATTCTCTCACCACCTGGCTCGACGTCTCACTCTCCTCTTGTTGTGTCCTTTCTGCGAGTAGAACACTTCCTTTCTATTTCAAAGCACTGCAATTGCTGTAAAAGACAAGCTCATTGAACGACTTTCCCCTCCACTTGATTCCAGTCCTTCCATACGTATTCCCCCTGCACAGCTCAGCACAGTTCTGTCCCTATGATGTCGACCTTGTGTTCATTTCTGGTTGGAGACGCTCGTCTCCTCGCCTACAGCGTTCACTGCGGGGTCAGGTTACACGGACGAGCTAATCGATGTCTGTCGGGGGGGGGGGGCGCTGGAGCCATGCGTGTTTTACCCTCGCCTAGTGTTGCTGTCTTGTACCGATGCTTCCATTGACTGTAAGGAAAGTCCAAACGGGCTTATTAGTAAGGTATTAGCCACCGGAGGTTGAAGAGTGTTGAGCGTGAGACCCTGAGAGAGCATGCGGGGGGAATTATTCTTAGAAATTGACAGAGTCATAACAGAGAGACAGGCTGGGCCCGGCTGGGCAGACAGGCAAGTAGAAAAAGAGGCGCGTAGACAGACGGACGGACGGACAGACACACGGACAGACAGGAGGGTTAACTGCGTTACTTCTCTTGTGTTTTTTTGCGTCACACAGCGCTGACTGTATTAATAGTGGTGAACGGGATCTGGGGCCCACTGATAGACACGGCATCAGTCAGGTACAGAGAAGTCATGTGGTGTGAGCTGATGGGAAATAGATCTCTATATTCATTGAATGACATGACACCTTATGCCGTATAGGAGGAGATCTGAGTTACCTTTGCTGTTACGAGCTACCCACGGACTCTTCCCAGGTTAACAGACTTGAAAGGAGGAGTAGGATCTCTCTTCCTTTCTCCTTCCTCTCCGTACTAATCCCTAGTTCTTATCTCATCTTCAGCGAGTGACTAGTCAGACAGTCGGTAAATCAGTCAGTGATAGGTGGAGCAGGCAGGTTATTGCTAGCCTGGAGAGGAGAGATGATAAGACGGTTTAATTATATACCACTGCCTTCACACAGCATGACTGACAGAAGACCCACATGGTACAGGGGTCAGGCCTGTGTGTGTGTGTGTGTGTGTGTGTGTGTGTGTGTGTGTGTGTGTGTGTGTGTGTGTGTGTGTGTGTGTGTGTGTGTGTGTTTGGTGTGTATTTTGTTTTCTCTCTCTCTCTCTCTCTCTCTCTCTCTCTCTCTCTCTCTCTCTCTCTCTCTCTCTCTCGCTCTGTGTGTGTGTGCATATTTTCACGTGTGAGTGTGCGTGCATGCTCGTGTGTGCGCATATGCACGTTTGTGTGTGTGTGTTTATGTATTTCAGAAATTAAAATGACCTTTTATTTTTATGATGTGCAGTCAATGTCTACACCTACTTCGTCCTAATAAAGGACTATTGATTATTGACTGATATGACCTTTTCTGAACTTATTATGGACAAATGGGCCATGCAACATCAATCACAATGGAAGATTTATACCAGAACACAAGCAGTATCTTATTGAAATTCTGGGGATGAGAGACTAGGGGGGGTGTAGAGCGAGGTAAAGGAGGGAGGACGCTTTTAGGGATGAAAGGAAGCTTTCTCTTTCTCAAGGATAGAGTAGTAGAAATTTTGAGAAATATGTGTGTGCGTGTGCGTGCGTGTGTGTGTGTGTGTGTGTGTGTGTGTGTGTGTGTGTGTGTGTGTGTGTGTGTGTGTGTGTGTGTGTGTGTGTGTGTGTGTGTGTGTGTGTGTGTGTGTGTGTGTGTGTGTGTGTGTGTGTGTGTGTGTGTGTGTGTGCGTTTGTGTGTGTGAGAGAAAGCGAGAGTGACAAGATGGACAGTGTGTGTGTGTGCACGCTTCCATGTATGCATCGCTATGTGTGTGTAGTGTGTGATAAGTGTAAGCTAATTAGCTGTGTATTGTTTGTGTTGCTCAGATCAGACAGCTGTCTGTATTGGTTTGAGTTGAGGAGGAGGAGGAGGAGGAGGGGGGCTAATGTGTTTAAGATGGCACTCTGTGCCAAAGAGGGAGGGTTCCGCACTAGCCGCTAACACACTTGGCCTTGACAGCCGTGCTGCTACCACAGGTCTGCACAATAGCTACAGGTGTAGCCTGAACACACACTCATGCACGCACGCACGCACACACACAATCACTCACACGCTTGCACGCACCCATGCACACACCCCATCAGATAATAAATAACTTCAGTCTTTCCTGTAGATTTGCCCGCTTCATAACTAGGTCCATATGTTCACCATCAGAGTAGAGTGCAGAATAAGTACACCATCTCAACCTGTGGTGGGGTTTGAAAAGAAGGAGATGAGATGAGAGGGGGAAGGATGGAGGAAAGAAGGGGGGTGGGGGGGTATCCGTTTTGGCTTCCAGGCGTTGCTGACCACAGCTCTTTCATATTACAGAGTACAAGCTCAGACATGACAAGGGTCATTTAGGGTGGGCCTGATATCGTTCTGTAGCTATACTGTAAGCTGTGGGCTTAAACCACTTAAAAGAGCTGTGTGTGTGTGTGTGTGTGTGTGTCCACCACAGAGTGCAGAGAGAGAACATGCAGTGTAAGAAGCCATCCTCAGCCCTAAACCACTACGCTACAGAGGCCAGGAGATCGAGATCTCTGCCCTGGTCTGTGGTGGGGGGGGGGTTTGGTTCCTCAAAGAGTTGGACAACTGTGCTTGTAGAAAGACGTCCCCATCACCCTATTTTATAAGCTGAATACATTCTCGCTCTTTCTGTCTCTCTCTCTCTCTCTCCCCCGCCCTTTCTCGTCTTCATTACCCATTTATTCCCTACGATGAGTTGTGACAGGTATCGAATGGTTAGCAGCAGCAGTTAGACAGACAGCCCCAACCCCCCTCTCCCTGCAGTACAAATTGTTGTCACATCATGCAGCGGATGAATACTGATTTCCCATAAGCCGTCTGTTTGTTAAGGTACTCACTGATTGGCTGAAACCTATGAGAGTTCTGGGTTCAGGGTCTGGCCTGTCACTCAAATAACGTTTTTTTTCACATTTTTTATTGTACTTTCTAGCGTGTGTGTTTCGGGTGGAGGTGACGTCATTCAAAATAGGACCAATGTGCGTTTGTGTGTGTGTGTGTGTGTGTGTGTGTGTGTGTGTGTGTGTGTGTGTGTGTGTGTGTGTGTGTGTGTGTGTGTGTGTGTGTGTGTGTGTGTGTGTGTTTGTCTGTGTGGGTGTGTGTGTTTGTCTGTGTGTGTTTGTGTGTGTGTGTTTGTCTGTGTGTGTGTGGGTGTTTGTGTGTGTGTGTGTTTGTCTGTGTGGGTGTTTGTGTGTGTGTGCGCGTGTGTGTGTGTAACAAGGGTGAAATAACACTTCCACGGGCCACTCTGTGACAGTGGTAAGCGATTTGCCCTAAACACTGCGGTTACACCTCCTCCTTTTCTGGGTCCTCCCCTTCAGATGGGAATTGGGTAGCGTTGGATAGTTATCCATCATTCTCCCATCAGACATCTGGTGCCTGCCCTGACATTGGCCTGAAAGTGTCGCCACATGTTATAGCGCCAGCCCTAGCCGTATGAACGCTGAGAGGGCAGAATTGGTTTGAGGGTGATGGAGGGGTGAGGTAGCATGTTAGGCTATGACTGGGAAGTGGAGGCGTGTGTGTGTGTGTGTGTGTCCAGGACACTATGCCGTTGATGTGATCCTGTACAATGGAAAAACACTAACACGCGTATTCATACTCTTCAGATTCACTGCCAAAGGCAAGTAGTGGTAGTTTAAGGACAGGGAACCTTCTCTCTGTGAAGAAGACATCACATAGCTTGGAGATGATAGATGGGGATATCTCAGGGTTATGAGGGTAGACGTTCCCCTTTTGTCCACCTGTCTCCGGGTTCTCAGATGTGTCAGACCTCCCCTGAACAAGGGTGTGTGCCTGTGTGTGTTCTCTATGAACAGTGCCAGGTGTGGCGGGTATACGAGGAGAGTTAAAAGGCTGTCAGAGGTATTGGCCTGTTACTCTGTGACCTCTGACACGTAGGCATTCACCTTGTTGACACTATCTGTCTGGGGGGGTCTGAGCCTAGCCGCACCTTGGGAAGGGGAGGAGACTATTGAGCTGGGATGGGAGGGTCATGGGTTGGGAAGAGGGGGGATGAGAGAGGGCGGCTGAGTGGTTGAGTGAGTCATAGAGAGAGAGAGAAAGAGTTTAAAAGTCGAGTGCGTTTGCGCCGGTGACTGAGAGCAGGTTGGTGGAGAGCGAAGAGAGGTATAAAACAGGAAGTTGGTCAACAGAGCGGGTCGTAGAAAGAGAGCGGGTCGTAGAAAGAGAGAGAGAGAGAGAGCGATGTGAGAAGGAAAGTAGCGAGTCGCCAGGCGTGGCTATATTTACCACCGACAGAGCGCCGCTACAACGAGCGCTCATCTCTAGTCCTGTCTTCTTGGGGAGCTTTCTGGACGTACAGCCTCTTTCCCTATCCCTGTCCCCCTCTGCCCCACCCGAGGGGCCTGGATGGCGGTGTGTGTGGGCCTCAGGGTGCCTGTCAGGGGACCCAGCCGCTTCTCCTGTGAGCACTTTAAAACGGTGAGTGCCTGGAGTGGCTTGCTGAGAGAGGGTTACGATCTGGGAGTAAGAGACACGGGGGAACGTAGAAAAGAGGAAAAACATGAAAAATAGATAATGTATTAGAAAAGTGGGGGAAGAAAGAAGTGACGAATGGAACAGGGAAGATGAGAGGAACAAGGAGAAAGAGAAGAGAGAGACCAGGCACTGATGGTAACATCCCAGTGAGAGAGAGAGAGGACTGATAAACAGAGGGAAAGGAAAAGAGAGGGGACCGGAGGTATAGAAAGTGAAGAAGAGGGGTCAACCCAAAATAGCTGGTCTGGCGTTGAGCCAGGTCCCTCTGAGCACAAAATTGTGTATATTTATGGAGAGGGGCGGGCAGGGGCAGGTAGCATGCTGTGTGTACAGTATTTGTATTTGTGTTTTATTCCGGATCCCCATTAGCTGCTGCCAAGACAACAGCAACTCTTCCTGGGGTCCAATCACAATTACATACAATACAATACTACATAACAGAACACGTTATTACACACTACTCTACCATAACATATCTACAATACAAAATCAATAATACAGCAAAATAACAATACTTAAATGTATGTGTGGGGCCCCCTGAGTGGCAGAGGGGTCTAAGGCACTGCATCGCTTATGTGTGGGGCCCCCCGAGTGGCCTAGCCTCGTCCGGTTTAGGGGAGGGTTTGGCCGGCTGGGATGTCCTTGTCCCATCGCATTCTAGCGACTACTTGTGGCTGACCGGGCACATGCACGCTGACTTCGGTCGCCAGCTGTACGGTGTTTCTGGGTTAAGCGAGCAGTGTGTCAAGAAGCAGTGCGGCTTGGCAGGGTCGTGTTTCAGAGGACGTGTGGCTCTCGACCTTTGCCTCTCCCGAGTCCGTACGGGAGCTGCATTGATGGGACAAGACTGTAACTACCAATTGGATATCAAGAAATTGTGGAGAAAAAGGGGTAAAAAGTTTTCAAAAAAATACTTTTATTTGTCACATGCGCCGAATACAACAGTGAAATGCTTACTTACAAGCCCTTAACCAACAATGCAGTTTTAAGAAAAATAAAGTGTTCAAATATTTACTCAAATAAACTGACGTCAAAAATAACAAAATAGAAAAATAACAAAATAACAAATAATTAAAGAGCAACAATAATCTAACAGTAGCAAGGCTGTATACAGGGGGTACCGGTACACAGCTGTTAAGAAGTCTTTTGGACCGAGACTTGGCGCTCCGGTACTGCTTGCAGTGTGGTAGCAGAGAGAACAGTCTATGACTAGGGTGGCTTGAGTCTTTGCCATTTTCCTTTGTCTCCTGAGGGGAATAGGCATTGTCTTGCCCTCTTCACATACATATATAAACAGTATATGTATGTGCGTGTGTTAGCATGTGTATGTGAATTATGTGTGTGTGTGTGTGTGTGTCTCTTCACAGTCCGCGCTGTTCCATGAGGTGTAGTTTTATCCATTTTTTTTCTCTCCCAAATCAGATTTTACTGCTTGACTGAGTTACATGACGTGGAATAGAGTTCCACGTTGTCATGGCTCTATGTAGCACTGTGGAATAGAGTTCCACGTTGTCATGGCTCTATGCAGCACTGTGGAATAGAGTTCCACGTTGTCATGGCTCTATGTAGCACTGTGGAATAGAGTTCCACGTTGTCATGGCTCTATGTAGCACTGTGGAATAGAGTTCCACGTTGTCATGGCTCTGTGTAGCACTGTGGAATAGAGTTCCACGTTGTCATGGCTCTATGCAGCACTGTGGAATAGAGTTCCACGTTGTCATGGCTCTATGTAGCACTGTGGAATAGAGTTCCACGTTGTCATGGCTCTATGTAGCACTGTGGAATAGAGTTCCACGTTGTCATGGCTCTATATAGCACTGTGGAATAGAGTTCCACGTTGTCATGGCTCTATGTAGCACTGTGGAATAGAGTTCCACGTTGTCATGGCTCTATGTAGCACTGTGGAATAGAGTTCCACGTTGTCATGGCTCTATGTAGCACTGTGGAATAGAGTTCCACGTTGTCATGGCTCTATGTAGCACTGTGGAATAGAGTTCCACGTTGTCATGGCTCTATGTAGCACTGTGGAATAGAGTTCCACGTTGTCATGGCTCTATGTAGCACTGTGGAATAGAGTTCCACGTTGTCATGGCTCTATGTAGCACTGTGGAATAGAGTTCCACATTGTCATGGCTCTGTGGAATAGAGTTCCACATTGTCATGGCTCTATGCAGCACTGTGGAATAGAGTTCCACGTTGTCATGGCTCTATGTAGCACTGTGGAATAGAGTTCCACGTTGTCATGGCTCTATGTAGCACTGTGGAATAGAGTTCCACGTTGTCATGGCTCTATGCAGCACTGTGCGTTTTCACATTTTTCTGGACTTGAAGAGACCGATGGTGGCATGTCTTGTGGGGTATTGTATGAGTGACCGAGCTGTGCGCTTAGTTGCTTAAACAGAAAGCTTGGTGACTTCAACATGTCAATACCTCTGGCAAAGACGAGCTGCAATGCAGTCGATTTGGGACAAGGGCGAGAGGGGGAAGTATGCATGAATGCCAACCCGTCACAGAGGCTCAATATGGAGAACACACAGGAGAGAAGTTTGAGAAAACTTGGTGTACTGTATTTGCAAAAATCACACAAGTTACAGCATTTTGTCAGTTGTTCTTTTGACGCACCCGGGAGTAGAAACCTCGCTTCAGGAGCACAAAAGTAAATGAGTGAAATTGTATTTTCCGTGCCCAGTGCTATGCCATTAGTAAATTGTATTTTCCGTGCCCAGTGCTATGCCATTAGTAAATTGTATTTTCCGCGCCCAGTGCTATGCCATTAGTAAATTGTATTTTCCGTGCCCAGTGCTATGCCATTAGTAAATTGTATTTTCCGTGCCCAGTGCTATGCCATTAGTAAATTGTATTTTCCGCGCCCAGTGCTATGCCATTAGTAAATTGTATTTTCCGCGCCCAGTGCTATGCCATTAGTAAATTGTATTTTCCGCGCCCAGTGCTATGCCATTAGTAAATTGTATTTTCCGTGCCCAGTGCTATGCCATTAGTAAATTGTATTTTCCGCGCCCAGTGCTATGCCATTAGTAAATTGTATTTTCCGCGCCCAGTGCTATGCCATTAGTAAATTGTATTTTCCGCGCCCAGTGCTATGCCATTAGTAAATTGTATTTTCCGCGCCCAGTGCTATGCCATTAGTAAATTGTATTTTCCGCGCCCAGTGCTATGCCATTAGTAAATTGTATTTTCCGCGCCCAGTGCTATGCCATTAGTAAATTGTATTTTCCGCGCCCAGTGCTATGCCATTAGTAAATTGTATTTTCCGCGCCCAGTGCTATGCCATTAGTAAATTGTATTTTCCGCGCCCGTGTATTTTCCGCGCCCAGGGGGTGTACGTGTTTAACTCTACTTGTGGGGACCAAAAGTCAAACGCTATTTCTACGTGGTTTAGGGTTCAGGTTAGAATTAGGGTTAGGGTTAGGAGCTAGGGTTAAGGTTATGTTTTTGGATTAAGGTTAGAGTTAGGGTTAGGTAATGGGAAAATGGGATTTTGAATGGGACTGAATTGTGTGTCCAAGGTTAGTTATACAAGACTGTGTGTGTGTGTGTGTGTGTGTGTGTGTGTGTGTGTGTGTGTGTGTGTGTGTGTGTGTGTGTGTGTGTGTGTGTGTGTGTGTGTGTGTGTGTGTGTGTGTGTGTGTGTGTGTGTGTGTGTGTGTGTGTGTGTGTGTGTGTGTTGCACACAAGTCAAAGGATGTATGGCAAACAAAGTGAAAGATGAAAGAGTAAATTAATCCCTTCTCTTTACACATGCATGTACACACACACACCCTCACTTGTTTAGCATCCCCTACTTCAATCAGTATGAAATGACTAGCTGTGAGAGTATGCCTTTGGACATCAAAGCATCCACTCCAATCACCATCTCTTCTCTTCCCGAAAGTGCCTACCAACACAAGTAAAGGGCATGTCAGTGTGATGAGCTGCCTGTCCTCTCCCTCTCTCTCTACCTCCCCGGCCCATGACCCAGCGCTGTAGGGGGAGGCCTGTGTGCGTCATGCCCTCTGCGGGGCATCATATGCTGGATTGATGAGTCGGCAGGCCTGGGTAGTGTTTGGAGGCTGGTCGGAGAGAGTGGGAGAGAGACAGTTGTTTGTGTTCATAGAACGTTGTTGCTTGTTTACTGGTCCGAGTGTGTGACCCTTTAGACCACACACACACACACACACACACACACACACACACACACACACACACACACACACACACACACACACACACACACACACACACACACACACACACACACACACACACACACACACACACACACACACAGGGGTCTTGTAAAGGGTACAGTGAGTGGTCAGAGACTGTGTATGAATCAGATCCCAGCTGCTCAGTGTCATATTGCATTCCCTTGAGGAGGGAATGTCCCTCTTACCGATTTACAGCTCCCAAAAAATAACCCCAATCCTGGGATGAGAGGGTGGGATTACTGTGAATTTTTGAGAATGATGCTGATGTGGGATTTCCCCTCCTGAAAGAATCATTGATTAACAAGTAACAATCGCAACACTGATGAAATAGAAAATACACTCTTTTTCCCAATTTGACATTTTAGGTCTGTCTTCCCCGCTGACGTTATTATACTATTACGAACACACAGTATGGTTGGTGGGATGCAGTCAGTACGGTTGGTGGGATGCTGTCAGTACGGTTGGTGGGATGCTGTCAGCACGGTTGGTGGGATGCTGTCAGTACGGTTGGTGGGATGCTGTCAGTACGGTTGGTGGGATGCTGTCAGCACGGTTGGTCGGATGCTGTCAGTACGGTTGGTGGGATGCTGTCAGTACGGTTGGTGGGATGCTGTCAGTACGGTTGGTGGGATGCTGTCAGCACGGTTGGTGGGATGCTGTCAGTACGGTTGGTGGGATGCTGTCAGTACGGTTGGTGGGATGCTGTCAGTACGGTTGGTGGGATGCTGTCAGCACGGTTGATGGGATGCTGTCAGTACGGTTGGTGGGATGCAGTCAGTACGGTTGGTGGGATGCTGTTAGTACGGTTGGTGGGATGCTGTCAGTACGGTTGGTGGGATGCTGTCAGTACGGTTGCTGGGATGCTGTCAGTACGGTTGCTGGGATGCTGTCAGTACGGTTGCTGGGATGCTGTCAGTAGGGTTGCTGGGATGCTGTCAGTATGGTTGGTGGGATGCTGTCAGTACGGTTGGTGGGATGCTGTCAGTGCGGTTGGTGGGATGCTGCCAGTACGGTTGGTGGGATGTTGTCAGTAGGGTTGGTGGGATGCTGTCAGTACGTTTGGTGCGATGCTGTCAGTACGGTTGGTGGGATGCTGTCAGTACGGTTGGTGGGATGCTGTCAGCACGGTTGGTGGGATGCTGTCAGTACGGTTGGTGCAATGCAGTCAGTATGGTTGGTGGGATGCAGTCAGTACAGTTGGTGGGATGCAGTCAGTACAGTTGGTGCGATGCAGTCAGTACGGTTGGTGCGATGCAGTCAGTATGGTTGGTGGGATGCTGTCAGTACGGTTGGTGCGTATAGTTGGTGAGGTTAGAACTAATCAGATATGTTCTGGAAGAGAGGGGCTTTTCCCTGTGATGTGGAGATTTCCCAGAGTGGCTGACAGTGCACAGTCAGACACGGATCAAAGGCATCTTCTGGTGTGTTAAGTGCTGTTTTAGGATTCTTTGCTAACAGGGTAATAACCCTAATAGTTGACAGGTTATTTGTGTAAGTGGGTTGGAAAGCACAGACAGGCCTTTTTAGTGTGTCTGTGCTGGTTAGTTCTGGTTAGTGTGTGTGTTCATTTTCCCTCCCTCTGTGTTCCCTATTCTCAGTGCCCCATACTTCTTCATATACCCTCAGGGTTTGGATCTTCAGTCCTACACTATGTGTTGTTATTGTGTGTGATTGTCCTTCCAGTTCAATAAGTCATGAAATCCAGTGATCCACTGTATCCTTTAACCTTTGGTGTCAGTCATTGATTGGTGTCAATCGTGAAAACACATTATTTTGGTTTGGTTTGGTTTGATATTCCCCAGATACAGTGTGTTACAGCATTTCATCCCCATGGAGAATGAAGGCATATTACCAGCTTTATTTTGTGTTTAGTATATCCCCTTCAAATCAAGGGCTATTGATCGAACAATGGATTTTACAATACCGATGGGGAGCATTCAACTAGGCATATGTTTCATCTCCAGTAATAATGATGAGCATAGATGAGCTCCTGTGTATGGATCTGGATAGTTTGGATCCACCGTACTGCCGCTCCTCCCTTTACACCTGCTGCATAAAACTGCTTCAAAGCACCCCCACATTCCTCTTCTTACTGCAAAACCCCCAGTGTTTTGAGAGAATGTTATCCTTTGCTTAAAGGTTCATTTAGCACTGTCTGAGCCATGATATAGCTCTCTCTCTCTCTCTCTGTGTGTGTGTGTGTGTGTGTGTGTGTGTGTGTGTGTGTGTGTGTGTGTGTGTGTGTGTGTGTGTGTGTGTGTGTGTTTGAAATGAAGCATTCAGAGCAGTGATTCATATGATGAGTAACACTGAATTGGTCCCAGGTCTCTTTACCTTTAAAAACACAGAGAACTGGGGTCATATTGTGTGTGCACGTGTGTGATGCTTAATTTAACTGGTTGAAATACTGAAGTGATGGCTGCAACAAAATATTGCTCAGATTCATCCAGGATGCGTCAGACAAAACACTTATGTCAGACTCAATTCGGTTACTCCAGAATTTTATTGACGATTTGCTTTGAGATATTGAACAACTTTCCACATGAAACGGCTCTTTAGCGTCATTTTCTGAATATGTTTAGCATCTCCTCTCCTACCTAATTGGCGTTATTTCTAATTAAGCATCACTGTGTCCTTATTTCAGTGCTTTTGTTTGTTACAGACATTTGTAATCTCAAATCTCTCTCTCTCTCTCTGATCATTTGCATCTTTCTCTCCCTCTGCTCTTGCTTGTTTTTATTTTATTTATCAAAATAAATCCCTCACCGGCCTTCAACCCGGGAGAGGCAAGCAGCCTTGGAGAGTGGGAGAGAGAGAGTTGTCTGCAACAACCAATTACAAGCGAAACTATTCCGATTATTCAGACACTTAAATCAAATCCCCGTACCCCTCCCTCGGGCACTCTGAAGGGCCTTTTCTGTCGTCGAGCCCATGATGTCAGCGCCTCATTGAAACCGTCCACTCGCTCTGCTGCCGGAGCACAATGGTCCCAATTTGAATACCAGGCGGATATATGCCAGCCCCGACAAAAGAAAACGGGCTGCGCGGGTCCTATTTCAACCATGTTGTTATTTTATTTGACTCGTAAATTTATTTTAATTCGAGTCCTTTTGTCCTTTTTAAAAGTGTGATGGGATTCGAAACACCCGCAAGGCTTCTTAAAAATAAAAAAAACAGGGGCGCAAAGACTTGTGTTTTGCTTTTGATATTACTCGTTCCCCGGGCGTCTAATAAGTGGACGCTGGTGTTTTTGTGTCCCGAACAGATCTATACAGATTGGGCCAACCACTACCTAGCCAAGTCAGGACACAAGCGACTTATCAAGGACCTGCAGACGGACGTCACAGACGGAGTGCTGCTGGCGGAGATCATACAGGTTGTCGGTAAGGGGTACACTTTTTTTTTAAATCAACCGTCTCTTCTCTTGAAGCCTTATTATTACCGTTAATGCGCATGGGTTCAGTTGCAGGACTAGACTTCTCATACAGATACTATATTTTTTATACTTTGAAGTTGTAACGCTACGTATACTCATGTGTATGTGTACAGTAATCGCCATAATGTTAAATGCTGTTGGCGACGAAGTTATTACTTTCAACATCATATGTTATTAACGTATCATCAACAAGTTATTCTTCTCCAAAACTGAGTTGGGGAAATCCCTCGTTGCGCCCCCTGAAATATTTGACAATGGTGCAGTCAGAGAGAAGTTTGACTGAGGGAGAGTTTTGTAAATGTCATGTCATTTTGCGCCCCCCTCCCCTTAAGTCAGAGTCCTGTAATTTCCCCACTTCACAAGCTGCCCTGTCATCTTTCAAAGAGGACGGCTGGTGGAAGGGGGAGACAGTGCCCTGAGGTTACAGCACTGTCACGTCAACTGACCAAAGACGTATATCACTCCTCTGCTTTCCCAGAGTTCTGTAGAACTGCATCGGAGAATATAGATGACATTTCTTTGTATACACAGAGCACATCGTGGTCCCCACGTCGTAGAACATTTGCGTAGACTCGAGTCTTCATAGAATTCGGACTGGAACCTGGAGTAAGAGAACAAGAAAAACCTTATCATTTTTGATCATGCTTCTCTGAAAGTCAAGAGTAGGCTGACGGGTCTTTAGAGCGGAAGATGGATTAGTTGTTGTTGTTGCGTCAATGGCAGGATGGGTGGGTTTGGAGACACCGAGTCCTCTGTTCTCTTTCTCGATGCTCAGATATAATCTCAGCAGTCACTGGATGGCGAGCTTCATCACGGATGTGCGTCTGACATAAGCATACGTCTTTGATGGCCTGTTATGTGACAGGGGGGGGGGAGGGGGGGGATATCACACCAGACACCAGAAATATTGCACCAATTTCTACTAAAATCTGCCCATGAAGCTCAGTGGGTGTGAAGCAGGGGGTGGGAGACACAGGGTCAGGGACCTGGCTGGGATGAGCAGCACATTATTTTGGTAGGAGACAACAGGGGAGGCGGGATGAGCGATTAATGGCAGGGTTTAGAAGAGTCATAGTACATACGGGACGAAATGATAAACGCAAAGTGCAAAAATGTCAACGATTTGACCGAGTTACAGTTCATATGAGGAAATCAGTCAATTGAAATCAATTCATTTAGGCCTCAGTCTATGGATTTCACATGACTGGGAATACGGATATGCATCTGTTGGTCACATATAACTTGTAAAACGGGCCTCAGGATCCCGTCAGGGTATGTCTGTGCATTCTAATTGCCATCGCTGAAATGCAAGTGTGTCCGTAGCGCATGCCTGCCCATACCATAACCCCACCGCCACCATGGGGCCCTCTGTTCACAACAGCATCAGGAAACCGCTCACCTACATGACGCCATACACGTGGTCTGCGGTTGTGAGGCCGGTTGGACGTATCGCCAAATGATCTAAAACGACATATGGTACAGAAATGAACATTCAAAAATGAACAGCTCTGGTAGACATTCCTGCAGTCCGCATGCCAACTGCATGCTCCCTCAAAACCTGAGACATCTGTGGCATTGGGCTGTGTGACAAAACTGCACATTTTAGAGTGGCCTTTTATTGTCCCCAGCACAAGGGACACCTGTGTAATGATCATGCTGTTTAATCAGCTTCTTGATATGCCACACCTGTCAGGTGGATGCATTATCTTCGCTAAGGAGAAATGGTCACTAACCTTGACGTGAACATATTTTGTTGCACACAATTTGAGAGAAATACGTTTTTTTTTTGTGCTTATGGGAACATTTCTGGGATCTTTTATTTCAGCTGATGAAACATGGGACCAACAGTAGGTGGTAGTCAGGTTCCGGTGGCGGAGATCCACAGTGGGCCCCACCAGGCTGTAGTGTTGGCACAGTTGTCAGCTGTGTGAGAGAGAGAGGACAACCTTGTCTCAGCTGCTGTGGGTTGGGCCTCTAAGGGAGGGGGGAGCCACACACACTCCTTCTCCCAGCCAACTCTGCCTGGCCTCTAGCGGCCCCACACACATTTGCTATAACTAGATTGGGTTTCATCTCTCAGAAGAAAGAGGGGGCAGTGACCCTCTCCACCCAGTCACAGGCCTGCTCTCCTCACTTACTCTCTCTGGCACTGAGTAGGAACATGCTGGAGAAGAACCAGGGATATCACTAAGAGCACCTTTTCTCTCTCTCTCTCTTTCTCTCTCTCACACTCTGTGTCCCTCTCTCTGTGTCACCCTCTGTCTCCGTCTCTCTCTCGTGTCTTTAGCCAATGAGAAGATTGAGGACATCAATGGCTGCCCTAAGAGTCGTTCTCAGATGGTGAGTGACCCTCCTAGGGTTTCCTTCTATTGGTTTGTGTGTTTGGCAGCATAACGTTATAATCCTTGTGGTGGTGGTGTGTGTGTGTGTGTGTGTGTGTGTGTGTGTGTGTGTGTGTGTTTGCTTGTATGTATGGGTGAGTGTGTGAATGTAAAAAAGTTACTTTTGATGTCTTGGCTCACCACAGTAGAGTGTTTGTGTGTTTGCTCATACGTGCGTGTGGACTTGAGCGCGTACATGCTTGTGCCTATGTGCAGGGCCTTATTTAAGCAGGACATTTCGAATTTAGCTCTGTCTCAGGAGACATTTGTCCAATTTAATGGGTATGGATATTACTCTTGTTATTTTTGACATATGTGGCTTTGCGGTCCGTCTTTGTAAAACATCTGGCCTATAGACAGGCCATTGGCTCTCACTTTAAAGGTCCAGGGGCTGAGGTTTGGTGTCTGGAAGAGAACCAAGCTTGCTTCATCGCATTGCTACTAGAAATAAAAATGATATTTATGTTATCTAGGGGACAAAATCCAGACAGAGGATTCAAGTTGCAATGACAATGAAAGCGTTAGCAGGGATGGCGATGTTGTAATGGCTGTGGCTACTATATAAGGATTCCTTTTCGGAGAGGGCTTTGGCAAGCATACTCTTTTCCCAGGCTAAGGCTTAGTTCTACTGTATTTTCATTTCTGTGTTTATTGTGGTTTGTTGTGGCAGTTTCACATTTACAACCCATGAAAGTGAAAGGGGTACACCTAGTCAGTTGTCCAACTGAATGTATTCAACTGAAATGTATTTTGGTCATTTAACCCCAACCCCTCTGAATCAGCGATTGCCTTAATCGACATCCACTTCTTTGGCACCCGGGGAACAGTGGGTTAACAAGGGCAGAACAACATCTTTTTACCTTGTCAGCTCGGGGACTCGATCCAGCAACCTTCCGGTTACTGAGTGTGAGAGAGAGAAAGTGTGTCTCTGTCCATGTTAAGATGCGCGTTTTAATAGGGGTAGGTATTTGAAAGAATGTCTCATTTTGATAGGGCTGACCACAATTAGTCAACTGGTCGGTTGTATGGTCGATAGGCTGTTGGTCGACCAAGATTTTTTTAGTCGAGCAGTAGCAAATATATATATATATAGTGCCTTCAGAAAGTATTCAGGCCTCATTACTTTTTCCATATTTTGTTACGTTACAGCCTTATTCTAAAATTGATTAAATAAAAAATAAAAATTCCTTAGCAATCTACACACAATACCCCATAATGCCAAAGTGAAAACAGGTTTTTAAACATAAAATAAAAATAAATAAATAAAAAAGAAACAGATACGTAAATAAGGTAAGTATTCAGACCCTTTACTATGAGACTCGAAATTGAGCTCAGGTGCATCCTGTTTCCATTGATCATCCTTGATGTTTCTACAACTTCAAATCAAATCAAATTGATTTATATAGCCCTTCGTACATCAGCTGATATCTCAAAGTGCTGTACAGAAACCCAGCCTAAAACCCCAAACAGCAAGCACTGCAGGTGAAGAAGCACGGTGGCTAGGAAAAACTCCCTAGAAAGGCCAAAACCTAGGAAGAAACCAAGAGAGGAACCAGGCTATGTGGGGTGGCCAGTCCTCTTCTGGCTGTGCCGGGTAGAGATTATAACAGAACATGGCCAAGATGTTAAAATGTTCATAAATGACCAGCATGGTCGAATAATAATGAGGCAGAACAGTTGAAACTGGAGCAGCAGCACGGCCAGGTGGACTGGGGACAGCAAGGAGTCATCATGTCAGGTAGTCCTGGGGCATGGTCCTAGGGCTCAGGTCCTCCGAGAGAGAGAAAGAAAGAGAGAAGGAGAGAAGGAGAGAATTAGAGAACGCACACTTAGATTCACACAGGACACCGAATAGGACAGGAGAAGTACACCAGATATAACAAACTGACACTAGCCCCCCGACACAAACTACTGCAGCATAAATACTGGAGGCTGAGACAGGAGGGGTCAGGAGACACTGTGGCCCCATCCGAGGACACCCCCGGACAGGGCCAAACAGGAAGGATATAAGCCCACCCACTTTGCCAAAGCACAGCCCCACACCACTAGAGGGATATCTTCAACCACCAACTTACCATCCTGAGACAAGGATGAGTATAGCCCACAAAGATCTCCGCCATGGCACAACCCAAGGGGCGGCGCCAACCCAGACAGGATGACCACATCAGTGAATCAACCCACTCAGGTGACGCACCCCTTCCAGGGAAGGCATGAGAGAGCCCCAGTAAGCCAGTGACTCAGCCCCTGTAATAGGGTTAGAGGCAGAGAATCCCAGTGGAAAGAGGGGAACCGGCCAGGCAGAGACAGCAAGGGCGGTTCGTTGCTCCAGAGCCTTTCCGTTCACCTTCACACTCCTGGGCCAGACTACACTCAATCAAATGACCCACTGAAGAGATGAGTCTTCAGTAAAGACTTAAAGGTTGAGACCGAGTTTGCGTCTCTGACATGGGTAGGCAGACAGTTCCATAAAAATGGAGCTCTATAGGAGAAAGCTCTGCCTCCAGCTGTTTGCTTAGAAATTCTAGGGACAATTAGGAGGCCTGCGTCTTGTGACCGTAGCGTACGTGTAGGTATGTACGGCCAAATCAGAGAGATAGGTAGGAGCAAGCCCATGTAATGCTTTGTAGGTTAGCAGTAAAACCTTGAAATCAGCCCTTGCTTTGACAGGAAGCCAGTGTCGAGAGGCTAGCACTGGAGTAATATGATCAAACATTTTTTTGTGGACCACAGGTGAACTTGATTGGAGTCCACCTGTGGTAAATTCAATTGATTGGACATGATTTGGAAAGGCACACAATTGTCTATTTAAAAGGTCCCACAGTTGACAGTGCATGTCAGAGCAAGAACCAAGCCATGAGGTCGAAGGAATTGTCTGATAAGCTCCCAAACAGGATTGTGTCGCGGCACAGATCTGGGGAAAGGTACCAAAACATTTCTGCAGCATTGAAGGTCTCCAAGAACACAGTGGCCTCCATCATTCTTAAAGGGAAGAAGTTTGGAACCACCAAGAGTGTAGAGCCCGAACTTGAGTCCGGACTTGAACCTGATCGAACATCTCGGGAGAGACCTGTAAATTGCTGTGCAGCAACGCTCTCCATCCAACCTGACAGAGGTTGAGAGGATCTGCAGAATAATGGGAGAAACTCCCCAAATACAGGTGTGCCAAGCTTGTAGCATCATACCCAAGAAGACTCGATGCTGTAATCACTGCCAAAAGTGCTTCAACAAAGTACTGAGTAAAGGGTCTGAATACTCATGTCAATTTGATATTTAAGTCGTTTGTTTTTAATACATTTGCCATATTTCTAAAAAAAAATGATTTTGCTTTGTCATTATGGGGTATTGTGTGTAGATTGATGAGGAAAAATCTTTTTTTTTTTTTTTAAATAAGGCTGTAACGTAACAAAATGTGGAAAATGTTCTGAATACTTTCCCGAATGCACTGTATAAATGTGCCCATTTGGGAATCTGATAGTATTTCTGATTGGCTTAATGCACCGCCACTAATGAGCTGTGGAGCTTCTCAAAGTAATGTTTTCTTCACCTCAAACGGCAAGCAAACAAAGTCTGTTTTTACATCCGTTGAGAATGACAATAGTTCCAGTGGAAACATCATAAAATGGGCCTACCTGATTTACTTCTAATCAGTGCTTGACTTGGACTGAAATAGGTTCTGGTACTCATTTTGGGTGCTGGTACTGTTTATATTTAGGTGCAGGAGCTACACAATACTTTTGAGCTAATATGTTTTAAGTGGAACAGGAGTTCAAGCAGTAGAAAATTTGAGGTGCCGGTACTCAGCTCCGGTGAGTTCTTGCCCAAGTCAAGCACTGCTTCTTACCCCTTGCGCAAATTGCCAACAGCTGTGTCTGTCTCAAACACCACTCTGAGGGCCCAGAATATTTTATACAATGTTGCAGCGCAAGCTTCTGCTGGACCAAATTTAATCGTTGATACAATGTTCCAAGTTCGCGGCTACGCATGGCCTGTCTGCAAATGTGATTTATAGGATACGTTTTTTTAAATCAGGATATTTTCTACCTGCAGGCTGCACAGTTTTTATTTGTTGTCTTTATGTATACTATTTTTACATAGTTGGCAATGGAAATAGAACTAACTTTTTTAAGGTTTGTATCATTTTCATTTAGATTTGGATACAATTTTGATTAACCACATGGCAATGATTTTGAGATATGAAGACGTTATTATAAATTAAATTAAACTGTTCCACGAAAATGTGCATATAAAAACCATAACTGCCCCGCAGATCAGTAGAAAAGGCAAGATAAATTGGCATTCCACATGAGAAACGTTGCCGACTCCTCGTGTAGCCTGTTACCGGCAGCTTTAGGAGAGTAATGGCAGTATCTGTAAAAGCCAGCAGGAGTAGGAGATTGGTTGGTTCAGGTTAAAGTTTTTTTCTTCTGGTTATCTAGATCTCTGGCTCCCTCTTGAGTCATTTGTGTGTTATTTCATCAAACAGTAAGCTTAAAGCATGAAACAAGCGCAATGCATATAGTTTATTTGATAAAAACACATAGGGTGTGTCTATATATGGAGCAATTACCAATCGATTGGTTGAAGAACATCTTTCGGTCTACCAAGATTTTTTGGGCCGACAGCACAAAATTGAGAGTACTCACATCTTAGCGAGAACCGAGCAGAAGGCAGAAGTTGCTATCTGTTGTTCCAATTACTGGTCGTTCTGATACAAATCTGATCACATTTTCACTGCACTTGACTCACTCCAAACAATAAACACATCTTAGCGCTATACATTTTGTCAGTGCTTATACATTTTCCTGCTAAATCATTTTACATTTGTACATTTCATATTCAATCACACTGGTTGTGATTTCTGTGTGTTTTTTTGTTTTTGTTTTACTGCAATGGGAAAATAGCCGGTATCCCTCCTCTGAGTGTGGAGGGTTGTAAATTGGCCAGTGTGCCAGTTGAAGGCAGATTTGGGCTGCTAGCCAGACCCCCCCCAACCAAAGCACACACACACACACACACAGAGGAATCAGTCAGCCGGTCCTCTCAAGTGTTCCGTCTCTCAGTCTCTCCACTATCAATTAGCCGGGTCCCAGTAGAGGTTGATTATGCCCTCCAGTCACCAGTAATTGAGACGTTCCAGGCTGCCTCTTGTCTCTGTAGTCCCTCTCTGGTCTCTGTTCCTCTCTGTGTCTTTGTTCTGTACAGTGATTAGACCCTTCTCTAAAACCTCTCTTAGCTTACCTCTGACTCCCACTGTTAGCATTTTACAGTGAGAGGTGGACAAGACGGTGGGCTGACCCTGTGTGTTTAAGTGTGTGTGTGTTTTTGTGTGTGTGTGTGTTTCTCTGTTTGGCCTGAGCTGAGAGATATTTGATGGGGGTGCATGTATTTGTGTGTCACAACTGTGTGTCGTGTGTTGTGGCAGCTTGCGTGTGTGAGCTCTTCCGCTGAAGCACTCGAGCAATGCTGGAGGCAGGCGCAAACTGTCATTGTGCACATACATGTCTGCTGCTTTGTGCATTTTAATTCAGAGTGAAAACACACACACACTTTCCCTGTTAGCCGGCCACTCAACACCTACTGAGAGCTCCATTAACGACACTTGACTTGATTGCTGTGGTAAAGCTGCATTCAAAACACTGAAAAGCTGCTGGCAATTAACAACTCTTAATCTCTTGTTTTAAACCAGCAAACATGTGAACAAGCTTAGGACATATAATGGAGTGATATAGTGCCTTTTTTTGTCACCATCTTGCTCATTTTCATGTTCTTTCTTTGTAGCATCTCTCTCAGTGTTTCAGATGAGTGGGGAATAGGATTGCACATTTTGAGGAATATTCAGAGGTGGAAACTTTCCGTGGGAATTAATGGGAATATTACTAATATTAATACTATTTAAATGTAGATGTTTTTTTGCATTGGATATAGTTACCATATCATATGGAGACGGAAACATAAACCTTTTACCTTATCATAAGTAGACATAATTGCAAATGATTAAATCCTTTCAATAGAACAAAAAAACAGTTAGTTATGAATTGAACTTTAATTAAGTGAGTTGACTCTTCACATGGGATGATTTCACTGAACAACAAAAGAAAAGGAATATTGAATGATCCAAAAATGTTTTCAACAAACATCTGTAAAATGATAGACTAGAAACTAAAGCTTTGGTTGTCTTCCTCTCAGGCTTCCATGTCTTCTCCCTGGACCTCCTTAATGTCCACCTCTTGAACATCAGACTGAGGCCTCATCTTCACTTTCAATTTCCAACCTTGTTGAGGATGGCTCGTTGTCAGGCTCAAAAAGACTCAGATTTGCCCGGATGGCCACCGATTTTTCAACCCAGACAGGACGCTCTTGCCAGCATACTTGTGGTCCAACATGAACGCTGCAGTGTGTACGGGCTTCAGGCAGAAGTCTTCACGCTTTATGTATTTCAGAACTGCAGTTTTCTTTGCTTGGAGCAACAGTGAAATGGGCAGGGTGTTACTGATTTCTTCTCTTACATCTGCAAGCAGAGTCTGAACGTCAGACGGGATGGCATTGTCTCCTTCAATCCGTGCAATGGCTACTGTTATAGGTTTCAGGAGTTTCAGTCTGCTTACCACTCTCTCCCAAAATACACGATCCAGGAGGATCCTCTTGATGGGGTTGTGAAATGGCAATTTCTTGGAGAGACTCCTTCCCCTCCAGGAAACTGTCAAACATGATGACAACCCCACCCCCAACGGGTGTTGCTGGGCAGCTTCAATGTGGTGCTCTTATTCTTCTCACTTTGCTTGGTGAGATAGATTGCTGCTATACCTTGATGGCCCTTCACATACCTAACCATTTCCTTGGCTCTCTTGTCGAGCTCATCCATTGTTTTCAGTGCCATGATGTCCTTGAGGAGCAAATTCAATGCATGAGCAGCACAGCCAATGGGTGTGATGTGAGGGTAGGACTCCTCCACTTCAGACCAAGCAGCCTTCATGTTCGCAGCATTGTTTCGGTCACCAGTGCAAATCCGTTCTGTGGGCCAAGGTCATTGAAGACTGCCCACAGCTTATCTGCAATGTAGAGACCGGTGTGTCCGTTGCCCCCTGTGTCTGTGCTTTTGTAGTATAATGGTTGAGCGGTGGAGATGATGTAGTTAATTATTCCTTGCCCACAAACATTTGATCCACCCATCAGAGATGATTGCAAAACAGTCTGCTTTCTCTATGATTTGCTTGACCTTCGCTTGAAATCTGCATCTAGCAAATGAGTAGATAAAGCATGTCTGGTTGGAGGGGTGTATGCTGGGTGAAGAACATTCAGAAATCTCTCCCAATACACATTGCCTGTGAATATCAGAGGTGAACCAGTTGCATACACAGCTTGAGCAACATATTCATCAGTATTTCTCTGACTACGTTCCTCCATTGAGTCAACAAATTCTGATTCCAGGAGGACCATGAGCTGTTGCTATCGTTAAGGTGTGCGATTCACCATTTTCACCTCAAATAGAAGTAGAGGGTCTTTTGTCAGAGGTTGCTTGTTGTGAGCGCTGGGGGAACTTTATGCACTTGGCCAGATGATTATCCATCTTTGTTGCATTCTTCACAGATGATTTGGCACAGTATTTGCCCATGTACTGAGCTTTTCCTTCTACATTAGCTGCAGTGAAATGTCTCCACACATCAGATAGTGCCCGTGGCATTTTCCTGTAAAAAATGAGTAAAAAATCCCAAAGACAATTCCATGTAGATAAATAGTTAAGCAGTTAGATTAAACAACTCCTTTGTAAGATAAATGTTTAAAATGAAACATGTATGGAAACATGTCAAGACTGACGCCGGAGATGAGAAGCAGGTACGGGGAGTCAATATTTAACAATGAACAGACATGAAACAAGACAGGAATAACATCAGCACACGGGTATACAAGGACATATGACAAGCAATGCTGAAGCGGGGAACAGAGCGGCGGAACAGACAGATATAGGAGGTTAATAACAGAGGTGAGTGAGTCCAAGTGAGTCCAATAATCGCTGAAGTGCGTAATGCTGGGGAGCCTGGCACGTCATGGAAGGAGTGCGTGTTGCTGGGGAGCCTAGCGCTCGATGGCAGGAGTGCGTAATGCTGGGGAGCCTGGCACTCGATGGCAGGAGTGCGTAATGCTGGGGAGCCTGGCGCTCGATGGCAGGAGTGCGTAATGCTGGGGAGCCTAGCGCTCGATGGCAGGAGTGCGTAATGCTGGGGAGCCTGGCGCTCGATGGCAGGAGTGCGTAATGCTGGGGAGCCTGGCGCTCGATGGCAGGAGTGCGTAATGCTGGGGAGCCTGGCGCTCGATGGCAGGAGTGCGTAATGCTGGGGAGCATGGCAGGAGTGCGTAATGCTGGGGAGCATGGCAGGAGTGCGTAATGCTGGGGAGCCTGGCACTCGATGGCAGGAGTGCGTAATGCTGGGGAGCCTGGCACTCGATGGCAGGAGTGCGTAATGTTGGGGAGCCTGGCGCTCGATGGCAGGAGTGCGTAATGCTGGGGAGCATGGCAGGAGTGCGTGTTGCTGGGGAGCCTGGTGCTCGATGGCAGGAGTGCGTAATGCTGGGGAGCCTGGCGCTCGATGGCAAGAGTGCGTGTTGCTGGGGAGCCTGGCGCGCTCGATGGCAGGAGTGCGTGTTGCTGGGGAGCCTGGTGCTCGATGGCAGGAGTGCGTAATGCTGGGGAGCCTGGCGCTCGATGGCAAGAGTGCGTGTTGCTGGGGGCCTGGCGCTCGATGGCAGGAGTGCGTAATGCTGGGGAGCCTGGCGCTCGATGGCAGGAGTGCGTAATGCTGGGGAGCCTCGCGCTCGATGGCAGGAGTGCGTGTTGCTGGGGAGCTCAAGCAAGCTAAAACCCACATGGTAGCAAAAACTAACTAGCAGAAATTGTTAACAAGTTAGAAATGATTTAAACACACTTTGCTGTCGGCTACTATTTACTAGTTAACAAAAAATCATGTATGTCATATCAAATATATTCACCCCACCCAGTATTGTAATCAAAACATACCAGAAAGCATGTAGTCCTTGGCTCAGACACTGTAGTAGTGTGGGCTCAATAGCATCTCATTACTGTGCAAGATCTTGAGAATCAGCTGTACATGTGATGGAAGAATGCACTGTGCATGCAGAGGGTTGCAATTCCATTAAACTGTGGATAGTTTAACAAAAATATGCCACAAGACCTAGAATTGCCTTATGTGTATCCCACAAAAAAAATGTTCTATGTTATAAGCTAACTTCTTTGATTAATTTAAGCAAAATTCCCCAAATTCCCTGGCGTAACTTCCGACCCTATGCAACCCTAGTGGGGAATAGTTGTTTTTACAACTGTCAGATCCTACAATGGTGCCCCTCACACACACACAAAACACACACACACACACACACACACCCCTTTTATTGCTAGTCCCTCCCAGTCTCATACCCTTGCCACCCAGGAAGTAACCATAGCTTTCTGAGTGACATGCTCTCATCGGGTAGTGTTGACACAGAGGTGCTAAAACCACACAGGACGCTCCCTCTACTGCACCCCCCCCTCACATACCCCTGAATTGCTTTCGGTCTGTCAGAGGCCTACTTCTTACTGTGGAGGGACACATTAGTGTCACACTCAAAGTCACACACACTGCTCTGTTGTTCGGGTAGATTTATTGGTGTGCATTGTTTAATTGCAGTGTGTGTCGTGTTTCTGGCTCACAATGTTTTATTTCCAACTTCCTGTTTCGCCCTCAGTTTGGTTCTAGTTCGGAGAGATCTGTTTCTCTCTCTACCGGGAACAGACATTATTACTAGCTCCATACAGGTCGAAACCAGTTTAAACCCGTCTTCCCAGTAAGCCTCTCTGAATGGGGATGATGAAAACAAGGCCTTCGGAGGCTTCATAAGCCCTCAGAGAATGTCAAATGGAGTTTCCTCCTCAACATCACGGCATTGTCCGTTCTAAACTTCAACCCGTGTTTCACATTCAGGTGCCACTCAAAGCCACGACAGCTGTAAGTCTGCCAAAACAAGTGCATGCTCTTTTATACAGCGTCAGGTTATCATGACTGACATTCCTTCCGTGTCCCCAACGGTTCAGTACTAAGGCCATGGTCGTCCATAGATTTATGTGACTAATATATTTACATATTACATGACCATAAAGATTGTATTGATTGGTAATGTGAGTCGCCACAGGTGAGTACGGGAAGCAGGATAACACTAGCAGGATACGGTCTGAAGTTAATGTGTAATCGGGTGTGTGACAGCTAGGGGAATAACTGCGTCAGGCCACGTGTGTGTGTGTGTGTGTGTGTGTGTGTGTGTGTGTGTGTGTGTGTGTGTGTGTGTGTGTGTGTGTGTGTGTGTGTGTGTGTGTGTGTGTGTGACACCCACCTGTATCAGCTGGTCAAACTCCATGTGATCAAATGCAAGTGCAGCGTAATCACAGGTGCCGTGACCGCACAGTGTTGCTAGGCAACCCCGCGTGGAAGAGTGTCAGCCGTGTGACCACAAGGTATAGGCTGGGGCCACTGTTTGGGTCAGCACTGCTCCGGGCCTCCCTCTCTCCTCCTCATCTGCGGGTAGAGGATTGGATCTTATTTCTTGTCGCTCCGTGTCCTCTGCTGCATCTAGACTGCACCCTGTCGATTGTTTCACTGTAAAGTATTGGTGTTATTGTTTTTTTTGCTGGTGTTGTGTGCGCTGAGTTTACGTGCCACTTGTGTGCCAGTACTACCACCTTTTCAAAGAAGGTAGATGTGTAAACACTATGAAACTGTTTAGTTGAATTAAATGGGAGGGGGGGTACAGTATGTTAAAGTTGTATTAAAGTTGTGCTGGCCGACTACAGGGCTGTAGACTCTCCAAAACCATAATGTACGGACGGGTATTGTAAAGAGAGAGCGGTATTTACGGGGTTAGTGTTACCTTGGTTCGGAGGTCGAAGTTTCACTGAGATTACTGTCTGAGAGAGTGAAAGGCGGGAGCGCAGAAACATGCACGCCGACTCAGTCACAAGACAGGACTCCTTAAGACATAAACAAAGCTTCCGGTGAGGGGGCGTACACACACACACACACACACACACACGCACACACGCACACACGCACACACACACACACACACACACACACACACACACACACACACACACACACACACACACACACACACACACACACACACACACACACACACACACACACACACACACACACACACAAACAAACAATAGATTCTCTGCGATGTAAAAAAGTGTTTGTCTAAAGGGCAGTTGCAGGGCCGGCCCTACTGTGCTGCTAGCTGGCTGAGACCCAGCATGTGATGACAGCCTTAGAGAGAGGTGTGTGTGTCTGAGAGAGAGCCACAGTACAGTAGAACAGTGTTTAGTGTGATATTGTATTTGCTGGGATCGTGCCTTCAACACAGCCTCTGAGAACTTGCTAGGTAAGAGGGAACTCTATGGAAATATTGCAGTAGAATTGTATCTCGGTATTGGAAGTTGGATTTTGCTATTACGACGGTTGTTATTTTGTAATAATAATGGTCAATTTAAGGCCATGCAATTTCACATTATTGTTGATTTAATTACCTAATTATTGTCGCTGTCTAGGTGGCCATATAACTGAATGATCCAGTTTTTTAAAAATAATTGGGATTGCAAGTTATTCAGTTGCAGTGTAGTTTGAGTACTTACTCGTGTCCCGTGTTCAATCTACCTGCAGGGCTAGACTAACTGTTGCCGTGACACGTCTCATGTCCAGTGTGTGTTCTTAGTGCACCGGGTGGAGAGGGAGAGGCTTATATACTCCCATCACGGTCACGTGTCTTGTCCCCATGACGTCGAAGCTCGGCACAACACCTATTGACTCAGTGGCGTTATTACATTCTAATGAATAACCAGACTGCATTCACTCGAAGGTTTATTAGCACCTTGTTGATGAGAAGAGCAACTGTCTGATCAGAATTAGCAGGACGTAAAAAAAAGAGTGGAGATACCAGAAGAGATGACAGGAGAGGATGAGGGGAATACGAGAACTAGAAAAGGATAGGATGAGGGGAATACGAGAGAGGATGAGGGGAATACGAGAGAGGATGAGGGGAATACGAGAGAGGATGAGGGGAATACGAGAGAGGATGAGTGGAATACGAGAGAGGATGAGGGGAATACAGGAGAGGATGAGGGGAATACGGGAGAGGATGAGGGGAATACGGGAGAGGATGAGGGGAATACAGGAGAGGATGAGGGGAATACGGGAGAGGATGAGGGGAATACGAGAGAGGATGAGGGGAATACGAGAGAGGATGAGGGGAATACGAGAGAGGATGAGGGGAATACGAGAGAGGATGAGGGGAATACGAGAGAGGATGAGGGGAATACGAGAGAGGATGAGGGGAATACGAGAGAGGATGAGGGGAATACGAGAGAGGATGAGGGGAATACGAGAGAGGATGAGGGGAATACGAGAGAACTAGAAAAGGGGAAGATAGGAGTGGACAAGTGACAGATAGGCAGTTGTGTTTGAAGTAGAGAACTCATTGTCAGAGCACCTGTGTCTCCCTATTTTGTTTTACCCCTTTTTCTCCCCAATGTCGTGGTATCCAACTAGTAGTTACAGTCTTGTCCCATCACTGCTACTCCCGTACGGACTCGGGAGAGGCAAAGGTCGAGAGCCGTGCGTCCTCCGAAACACGACCCAGCCACGCCGCACTGCTTCTTGACACACTGCCCGCTTAACCCGGAAGCCAGCCGCACCAATGTGTCGGAGGAAACGCCGTACACCTGGCGACTGTGTCAGCGTGCATGCGGCCCGGCCTGCCACAGGAGTCGCTAGAGCGCCATGGGACAAGGACAATCCCTCAAGGCCAAACTGCGCCACTCGGGAGGGCCTACTTTGATGTTCTATTCCAACAGTTTGATTTCTCACTTTTCCGCACTACACTGGAATTCCCAAAGTTGCAATTCTGAATCGATCCCCTGTTTGAATGCAGATTAAATGTGTTTTCTAAAGTTTGAGCACCATGTGCTCTCTCTCAGCGGGTGTTTTTATTTAGCCAGAAGAATCTTTATTTTTACCTCCTCAGTACCAGGGGTATTTGGGTCAGGGGTATATCAGAGAAGAGGTCAGGGAAGTATTTTAGTAGTGTTGACGTGTGTGTGTGTGTGTGTGTGTGTGTGTGTGTGTGTGTGTGTGTGTGTGTGTGTGTGTGTGTGTGTGTGTGTGTGTGTGTGTGTATGGGTGAGGGTATGTCACATGGAAGATGGGGACTTTTAAGAGGAGGGGTATCTCAGTCAAGCTGGGGGTATTTTAGTAGGGTCTGGGGGTATTTCAGGGTGGCTCGCGGGTAGTTCAGTGAAACGATGGTGGCATGTGGGTCTGGGGTATTTAAAAAGACGGGGTATTTTAGTAGGGTCTGGGAGGGTATTTCAGGGTGGCTCGCGGGTAGTTCAGTGAAGTGATGGTGGCATGTGGGTCTGGGGTATTTAAAAGACAGGGGGTGTTTTAGTGAGTGGGGGATATTTGAACTTTGTAGTGAGCAGAGCCTGGTCTAAATTCCTTCTGGTTCTCAGTCTGTGTCCTCCCTGACCTCCCAGCATGTGTCGCCATAGAACAGCTGTTCTGGGGTCAGCGGCTCACTGACCTGGAGTCTGCTTCTGATTCGTCGTATGACATCATTGAAATATCTGATGTAGAATCAGAGGGCTACTGTGGAAGGATGATATTGATATTAATGTATTAAATAAAGCTTGTGTTATTTTAGTTTGTTCTCCATAAAGTACGACGTCTTATTTTTCTAAATTGAACCACTGCACTCTGCTCAGTCGCTCACTCACCCATTTCACACTAATAGACTGTCGGGTGGGTGCTAGCTAATACCGATGGGGGAGATGAATTGCGCCTAGGTGTATATTAGCATGAGACGGATTCCGTTTCGATGAGGGTCCCTTGATTGAATAGTCGGGTATAGTCTCAATGGCCGCTTTTCTCAACAGCATGAACAGTGAAAATGGCTGCTGCTGTGGCATGTGAATCAATTGTTATATTGCTCAATTCCCTCCCCTGTTTGTTCACCTGAACCTGACCGTTGGCAACCCTTGAACTCTCCTTTTTTTAAATTGATGATGTCATTCGATGATGTCATTTTGTTCACCTGAACCTGACCGTTGGCAACCCTTGAACTCTCCTTTTTTAGAATTGATGATGTCATTCGATGACTCTGTTTTATTTTGTTCACCTGGGGGTTTTGACATTTTGCGGCCAATGGGCTGTATCGAAGTAGGGTCACATAGTGAGCTTGTAACTAAGCAAATTCTGTCGACCAATCACATCACCTGGCCGTTGATTGTTGACAGCTCAGCACAGCTGGGTCGGTATGGTAACAGGGCCAAAGTAGAATGCTTTTGTCATCTAAGGTACTCCAGTGGAGGTGTATGTCTGGCTTATTTTAACGTTGCTTTGACCAGGCTATGTCATTAAACAATCGACTCACCTTACTCAGGTCGGCACTCTGCGAAGTCAATCCCTGTAAACATTTCCCGAAACCCCAAGTGTTTGCGATGGCTATTTTTGAGTAGGCTGCTGATAACTGTCTATGCGTTACTGACTGTGTGATGAGTTGAGTTACATCTGAATGTAAAATCAGTTCTCTCTGTCTCTCTTCTCCTCCTCCTCCAGATTGAGAACATTGATGCCTGCCTCCGTTTCCTGGCAGCCAAAGGAGTCAACGTACAGGGCCTGTCTGCAGAGGGTAAACGCTTACCAGTCACACACACCTGCTGAGACTACATTGACTGACTGTAGTGGCTAGAATACTGTGTAGTGAGCTTGTAACTTTCCTCTCTGTATCTCATATCTCTCTTTCCTTCTTCCTACCTCTTCATCTCATTCTCTTTCTCTCTCTCTCTCTCTCTCTCTCTCTCTCTCTCTCTCTCTCTCTCTCTCTCTCTTATTTACCTCTCTCCCCTGCTCTCCTTACGCAGAGATCCGTAATGGGAATCTGAAGGCCATTCTGGGGCTCTTCTTCAGCCTGTCTCGCTACAAGCAGCAGCAGGCCCACCGCCAGTACTCCCAGCCCCACCGTAACCCCGAGCCCCAGAGCCCTCAACCTCCCCTGATCCAGCAGACCGGCGCCCCTGCCCAGCTCAGCAGCCACCCTGTCCCCCCTACGCATGAGACTCCGGCCCCCACAGCACAAGCAGCCCAGAAAACAGCACAGGTCGAGATGCAGTCCAGGTAAGCCTGTTGGATCACCGCTACACTGATGCATTCTGGGAAGATGTAGTTCGTAATACTTTGAATGTGAAATGTCTTCCCTCTTTCGCTCCTTGTTGACGTCATCAGTGTTCAATTTACCGTCTCGGTCTCATTTCCTCTTTCCAGTTGTTTTAGCTCCGGTCTTCTGTACATGTCAAATGAGTCTTTCTGTCTCTCCTCCTAGGGCTGGGTCTCAGAGTAAACTGCTCAAGTTTTCCCTTGGTCAGAAAAAGTCCTCTAGGTCAGCTCTTTATCTCTCCCTCTTTCTCCCGCTCTTCTTTGTGGTCATGCATCTTCCTCCTCCACTCCTCCTCATCTTCTAATTCTACCTCCTTTCCTCGCTATTTCCAGAGTAGGTAAGAGGTTGCCCATAACAACTGATACAGGGTCCGATTTGTTTCAACAGGTAATAGTTATGGTTAAACATAGAGGTGTTATTAATTTGATCCTAGATCTGTGGTAAGGGCAACTTCTACCTGAAACTACTATTCTACTCTGCATGAGTTTTGAAGAGAGGGGGCTCCATTTTGGAAAGTCCTGTTTGACTCTGGCATCACGCCTCATTTGGCATGTCTGCTTAATGGGGTGTGAGGGACCTTTAGATAACCCCTGTGTGTGTGTATGTGTGGTTGCCTGCGTGTGATGTGCATGTGTGTGCGCTCACTGTGAGTATGACCTTAATAATTAACTGAGATGGAGGAGTGGATGGCTTGAATTTGGTTGTATGTTACGATAACGGATTGGATAGGCCACTACTACTATCCTCCTCCTACTGTACTGTGTTCTGTGTGAGATAATGTTCAATCAGTGATGTCACACACTTTCTACGTTCGTCTGGGCCCATATTCATAAACTGTCATAAAGTAGGAGTACTGACCTGACCCTAGGATCAGTTTAGCCTTTTGTGTCATTATTAAAAAGAAAGGCCTAGTCCTAGAGTAACACTCCTACTCTGCGAGGTTTTTATGAATAGTGGCCAAAAACGTTGTTTTACAAGCATGAAATGAAACGAGGTGAAGTTGAGGATGTGTTGTTGCGTGCTGCCTAAACCCAACACAGCAGGCACAAAAAGATGCCTGAACAGAGGCCTCACGTCTGTTTTTCAGGGGAAAACAGAAGTTAGGTTGAAAATACTGTATCCCTAAAAAACGGAAACATCCGCTTTTTGCCTGCCCAGAGGAGAGTGCATGCTGTCCATCCCTTGTAGTTTTGCACCGGCTTCTAGTCTAATTTACAAAACAATGCAGTAGCGCCGCCCTCTGGTCAGCATGTGTAACTGCAGGCGTAAGTACATTCAATATCTGGAATGGTGTTTTTTCTCCTTTTCAGATTGTAATGCGTTTCTCCTCCAATGCTTTTCCGTTTCATCTTTATGCTTTATTTTCTTTCTCGGCTTGAATGAAAACGGTCTTGATGTGCATCCAGGGGGAGCATAGGTGACATTAGGATCATTTCATGATTACGATTTCATGTGGCCACATCCTGAATGAGAATAGACAGAAGACGTTTCATCATGTAAACAGTGTATATCATGAATAGGCTAGCAGTGAAGCCTGTGACTTAATATCTCACTCAGAATTAAATTTTGTGTTACATTTTGCAGCTCAGTTGGTAGAGCATGGTTCTTGCAATGCCAGAATAGTGGGTTTGATTCCTGGGATCACCCGTACGCAAAATGTATGCATTGCAAGTAAATTGACCCTAAGTCCCTTTAGATAAAAGTGTCTGCTAAATGGATATTTTTGTATTTTTATCATAGAAAGCTTGTTTATACACTAATAACATTTTCAGTGTGTTCATTTCGGAACGCTCATACCATCATGGTCTTTGTTGTCGGACAGGAACTTAATGATGACTTATAGCCCAGTTGAATTCATAAGACAGTTAATTCACGGGCCAACAACAGTCTTTCTACTCAACGTGATTGAAAGTCTAATGAGCAGGACCTATTCTCCCACTAACAAAAGCCCATGCAATCCTGCTTGGTCATGTAAAGGGAATGCCTTTAAAAATATATATTTTTTAAATGTTTTACACCAGTATTGAACTACCGGTCATATTTTGTTTATCAGACCAATGCCGACAGCCACAGAATTATGTTTCCTCCACCGATGTTGAATTGGCAATTTATAGGCCTATGTGAAAGACGGACCCGGCTCGAACGCTGCGTTTGACTCCCGGCTATGGCTGCGCAGGAGATTAGCTGACAATGTGGTTACAGATGGGTGGAAAATGATTGGACGTTTCATGAACGTATTGCCTAATCCTTGCTGTTTGTGCCATTGAGTGTAAACGCTCTTATTGCTCTCCCGCTCAGACTTCCAGGCCCGAGTGCGAGGGTGTCCACTGCTGGCAGTGACATCACACCTCGCGGGTCGGTTGGCGCCGCCGGCAACCGGCGAAGTCAGGGCTTCACAGACAAGACCAAACCAGCCGCTCACAAAGGTACGTCTGTCCTTCACACGCACGCACACTCGAAAGAACATACATACATACACTACTGTTCAAACGTTTTTGAACACCTACTCATTCAAGGGTTTTTCTTTATTTCTACTATTTTCTACATGGTAGAATAATAGTGAAGACATCAAAACTATGAAACGTTTATTTTATTTTTGAGATTCTTAAAATAGCCACCCTTTGCCTTGATTTACAGCTTTGCATACTTTTGGCATTCTCTCAACCAGCTCAATGAGGTAGTCACCTGAAATGCATTTCAATTAACAGGTGTGACTTGTTAAAAGTTAATTTGTGGAATTTCTTTCCTTCTTAATGTGTTTGAGCCAATCAGTTGTGTTGTGTCAAGGTAGGGGTGGTATACAGAAGATAGCCCTATTTGGTAAAAGACCAAGTCCATATTATGGCAAGAACAGCTCAAATAAGCAAAGAGAAAAGACAATCCATCATCACTTTAAGACATGAAGGTCAGTCAATACGGAACATTTCAAGAACTTTGAAAGTTTCTTCAAGTGCAGTCACAAAAACCATCAAGCGCTATGATGAAACCGTCTGTCATGAGAACCGCCACAGGAATGAAAGACCCAGAGTTACCTCTGCAGCAGAGGATAAGTTCATTAGAGTTACCAGCCTCAGAAATTGCAGCCCAAGTAAATTCTTCAGAGTTCAAGTAACAGACACATCTCAACATCAAATGATCAAATAAAATTTTATTGGTCACATACACATGGTTAGCAGATGTTAATGTGAGTGTAATGAAATGCTTGTGCTTCTAGTTCTCACAGTGCAGTAATATCTAACAGGTAATCTAACAATTACACAACCACTACCTAATACACACAAATGGATGGAATAAGAATATGTACATATAAATATATGGATGAGAGATGACCAAGTTAAACCCTCCGATCCCCTAATTGGAGTAAACTAATAAACACTTCTGCTTCTACCTTCAATCCATACATCTTACACACACTCTACAGACACAGTCTACTTTACAATAGTTCTCTCTTGTTTGTTCTTAGTCCTTAGTCCTTCCTCTATTTCTGATGCCCATCCAGTTTGATGATTTCTATTTGTAACTATGCTATTTCACAAAAGCTCTGGAACCTATATACATTCTACAGGTCCCTTATGCCCTACATTGTTATTAGTCCCACCCTTCAGCTCCACTCAACCCCTCCCATCTGTCTCTCAACACCATCCATTTCAGATTTCTACTTGCCATGTATTTTTCAACTGTGCTGTGATGCTTCACAAAATAATTGAACCTTCATATTCTCGTAGCTTCTAAAGATTGTAAATTAAAAATATATTTTTTTGCTAAAATAATTATTATATTATTGATTGATTGACTATAGCTTTTCAAATCACCCAGTATTGCTATCTGTAGTGTTAGTTCTAGGCAAATGTTGCAATTCTTCAGCCATTCCTGGACCTGTGACCAAAAATGAGCTACATATGGACAATACCAAAATAAATGATCTAATGACTCTGCCTCCTCACAGCAGAATCTGCAGAGCTGGGCAGATTGTATCCCCCATATATATATATAACATTCTATTAGTTGCAAGAATGTTGTATAGTAATTTATATTGAAAAATGTGAAGTTTTGCATCCGGCGTTCTTTTGCGTATCAATTGATAAACCATGTGCCATGGAATGGGTACATCGAAAATCTCTTCCCAACTATTTTGCAATTTATATGGCACAGCTGCCAGTTTTTTGGTCCTTAAATGAAATTGGTATGTTTTATTTATCACACTTTTGTTTAACCATTTATGTTCTTTAATAAAGGGCCGACATACAAGTTCTTACTTTTTCCCCCTTCTACTTGCCTCTTCCATTTTTGTGGTAATGCTGCAATTAATTGGTTGTAATTTTTGGTAGAGCAGACATTTCCATATGTCTGTGTTAGCTGCATGTGATCCATTTATTAAAAGTGGCCAATGATTTGAGTCTGTATGTATGCAGCAGCCTCTCTGTGCTAGTGATGGCTGTTCAATCGTCTGACGGCCTTGAGATACAGTTGATGTCGGAAGTTTACGTACACCTTAGCCAAATACATTTAAACTCAGTTTGTTTCACAATTCCTGACATTTAATCCGAGTAAAACAATCCCTGTCTTAGGTCAGTTAGGATCACCACTTTATTTTAAGAATGTGAAATGTCAGAATAATAGTTGAGAAGGATTTTTTTCAGCTTTTATTTCTTTCATCACATTCCCAGTGGGTCAGAAGTTTACATACACTCAATTAGTATTTGGTAGCATTGCCTTTAAATTGTTTAACTTGGGTCAAACGTTTCGGGTAGCCTTCCACAAGCTTCCCACAATAAGTTGGGTGAATTTTGGCCCATTCTTCCTCACAGAGCTGGTGTAAATGAGTCAAGTTTGTAGGCTTCCTTGCTCACACGTAGTTTTTCAGTTTTGCCCACAAATTTTCTATAGGATTGAGGTTAGGGCTTTGTGATGGTCACTCCAATACCTTGACTTTGTTGTCCTTAAGCCATTTTGCCACAACTTTGAAGTATGCTTGGGGTCATTGTCCATTTGGAAGACCCATTTGCGACCAAGCTTTAACTTCCTGACTGATGTCTTGAGTTGCTTCAATATATCAACACCGTTTTCCTCCCTCATGATGCCATCTATTTTGTGATGTGCACCAGTCCCTCCTGCAGCAAAGCACCTCCACAACATGATGCTGCCACCCCCGTGCTTCACGGTTGAGATGGTGTTCTTCGGCTTGCAAGCCTCCCCCTTTTTCCTCCAAACATAATGATGGTCATTATGGCCAAACAGTTCTATTTCTGCTTCATCAGACTAGAGGACATTTACCCCAAAAATACGATCTTTGTCCCCATGTGCAGTCTGGCTTTTTTATGGTGATTTTGGAGCAGTGGCTTCTTCCTTGCTGAGTAGCCTTTCAGCTTATGTCGACATAGGACTCATTTTACTGTGTATATAGATACTTTTGTACCTATTTTCTCCAGCATATTTCCAAGGTCCTTTGCTGTTGTTCTGGGATTGATTTGCACTTTTGCACCAAAGTATGTTCATCTCGAGGAGACAGAACGCCCTCTTCCTGAGCAGTATGATGGCTGCGTGGTCCCATGGTGTTTATACTTGTGTACTATTGTTTGTACAGATGAACGTGGTACCTTCAGGTGTTTGGAAATTGCTTCCAAGTATTAACAATTTTATTTCTGAGGTCTTGGCTGATTTCTTTAGATTTTCCTATGATGTCAAGCAGAGGCACTGAGTTTGAAGGTAGGCCTTGAAATACATTCACCGGTACACCTCCAATTGACTCAAATGATTTCAATTAGCCTATCAGAAGCCTCTAAAGCCATGACATCCTTTTCCGGAATTGTCTAAGCTGTTTAAAGGCACAGTCAACTTAGTGTATGTAAACTTCTGACCCACTGGAATTGTGATGAAGTGAATTATAAGTGAAATAATCTGTCTGTAAACAATTGTTGGAAAAATTACTTGTGTCATGCAGAAGCAACTTGCCAAAGCTATAGTTTGTTGACAAGACATTTGTGGAGTGGTTGAAAAACAAGTTTTAATTACTCCAACCTAAGTCTTTGTAAACTTCCAACTTCAACTGTAAATGCTGTTTTTCAGTCTCTCGGTCCCAGCGTTGATGAACCTGTACTGATCTCGCCTTCTGGATGGTAGCGGGGTGGCACGGGTGGTTGATGTCCTTGATGATCTTTTTGGCCTTCCTGTGACATCGGGTGCTGTAGGTGTCCTGGAGGGCAGGTAGTTTGCCCCCAGTGATGCAGACTGCACCACCGTCTGTTGCGGTTGAAGGCAGTGCAGTTGCCGTACCAGACTGTGATACAGCCCGACAGGATGCTCTCAATTGTGCATCTGTAAAAGTTTGTGAGGATTTTAGGGCTCAAGCCAAATTTCTCAAGCCTCCTGTGGTTGAAGAGGCGCTGTTGCGTTGCCTTCACCACACTGTCTGTGTGGGTGGATCATTTCAGTTTGTCTGATGTGTACGCTGAGGAACTTTCCACCTTCTCCACTGCTGTCCCGTCGATGTGTGTGTGTGGAGGGGGGTGCTCCCTCTGCTGTTTCCTGAAGTCCTCGATCATTTCCTTTGTTTTGTTGATGTTGAGTGAGCGGTTATTTTCCTGTAGGATGTTTTCCTGTCTCGTCGTTGTTGGTAATCAAGCCCACTACTGTTGTGTCGTCTGTAGACTTGAGGATTTAGTTGGAGGCGTGCGTGACCATGCAGTCATGAGTGAACAGGGAGTACAAGAGGGGGCTGAGCATGCACCCTTTTGGGTCCCTGTGTTGAGGATCAGCGAAGTGGAGATGTTGTTTCCTACCTTCACCACCTGGGGGCGACCCGTCAGGAATTCCAGGACCAAATTGCACAGGGTGGGGTTGAGACCCTGGACCTCAAGCTTAATCATGAGCTTGGAGGGTACTACGGTGTTGAATTGCTGCAAAGAAACCACTACTAAAGGACACCAATAAGAAGAAAAGACTTGCTTGGGCCAAGAAACACGAGCAATGGACATTGGACCAGTGGAAATGTGTCCTTTGGTCTGGAGTCCAAATTGGAGATTTTTGGTTCGATCCGCGGTGTCTTTGTAAGACACGGTGTGGGTGAACAGATGATCTCCGCATGTGTTTTTCCCCTGTAAAGCATGGAGGACGAGGTGTTATGGTGTGGCGGTGCTTTGCTGGTGACACTGTCTGAGATTTATTTAGAATTCAAGGCACACTTATTAACCAGCAGGGCTACCACAGCTTTCTGTAGCGATAAGCCATCCCATCTGGTTTGGACTTAGTGGGACTATCATTTGTTTTTCAACAGGATGACCCAAAACACACCTCCAGGCTGTGTAAGGGATATTTTATAATTGAATCCATATGTTATTTCACAATTTTGATGTCTTCAAAATGGTGTGTCATACACTGCACTCCTGACCAGCCCTGCTGGCAACAATTTCATTGCGCTTTTTTGCAGACATTTACTGACACCAGCCATATTCAACGGGTGTTGTACACACGTCACGTAACGTTAGCTAACGAGCTAGCTAACGCTAGCTAGTTAAACAACAACGAACAGTGCCAACAATGCCACAGTGCTGGGAGCTAACCAACCATGTCCAATGTTAGCTAGCTACATTTAAGCTCTAATTAGAAAAGCAAACGGATCTGGGAAACAAATAATAATAACGTCAGCTAGGGATCCAGCCAGCTAACTTTAGCTAGCTAGAGCGAGTGCACTTTAGCTAGAAATGAAACCACTTTGTCAAAATTAGAAACTTGTAATATCTGAAAATGTAGCTAGCTAATGCTAGACTATCTTACCTGTATACATCAACATGCATGATGGACGCGTCTCCCTGTCAGGAATGCCATACCACGGTTGCCCTTAGTTTGAAGATGTAATCCGGAGACAGGTGTTTTCTCCATCTCTAGCTATCATACTCCAATTCCACTGATTTCATAACTTGATCCTCCAGAAAGTGGAGAGCAACACTTAATGCAGCTCCACTACACAATACATTTTTAGAAAAGCAGCGTTCGACAGGATTACCAACACAGACTGACGAGCTCAAATAGACAGAAGCCTTCTGTATGGTAGAACTCCTCTCTCGGTATATCCAGCCCACTCATAATCTCAGCCAATCATGGCTAGCAGGAAGGTAGCCCTCTTTTTCTGTGGCTTAAACAACTAGGTTCGTAATTTAACTATTTTATTTGTATTTACAGATGGTGTACAAGTTGGTTATTAAGGCACTTGAAAGTTCACGCTCGAGAAGGTATTTCTGCAAAAAAAAACATTTTTTGCTAAAAAAAACGTAGTTTCCTGAATCGGGTCACAAATGCCTAAACCACCTGTCAAGTCATTAACGCTGACAGACTGTCATGGTCATGATGTGGATGATGATGTCTGTGAGTATGGCAGCAATCCGAATCAGGCCGTTATGGTGTGGGAGGCCATAGGTGTCACCCTTTCTCAGAATATACCAGGGCCTGTCCACAAAGCGTCTCAGAGTACAGTAGGAGTGCTGATCTAAGATCTGTCCATATAACATTTTTCAAGATGATCTAAAAGGCTAAACTGATTCTAGATCAGCACTCCAACTTTGAGATGCTTTGTGGATACGGAGTCCCTGAGTGCAGACACTCTCCCACCCACAATGCACTCCATCAGCGCTGGAGCACTTTACTGACATGCGAGTGAGTTGAGCCACGAAGTAGAGTATTCATCTTTGTTACCTATATCGAGGGCATAAAAGGTTATTCGTTAGATAGTCAATCTGATTTCTGGTGCCCAGAAGCTTCACCTGTTTTTCTGTCTGATCATATGATCTTCCCATCTTTGGCAAAGGGAGCTTTTGGGATACAGAAATGAACAGTACAAGCTTCAATGCTGTGCATTTCGAGGACAATCGAAACACTGTGTGTGGTTGTGTGTGCGTGTGTGTGTGTGTGTGCCTGCGTTCATTTGTGGGTTGCAAGGTTAGGTGTGTGATTTATAGAGGTGCGCGTGTGTGTGTGTGTGTGTGTGTGTGTGTGTGTGTGTGTGTGTTAGATTTAGTGTTGAGCTATAAACGTTACCATGACCTCTAGTTGTTCCCTGGTATGACTGCTATGCTCTGTCTAAGCTTCACATGTGCTTGCCTATAGTAGGACACTGCGAATGACCTATGAGTACTGTAGGGGCTGTGGCGATCATGACATGTTGTCCTCCGGGTTATTGTCATGCAAAAGTCTGCTGGGTCTCACGGTAATTGACCTTTAATGAGCATAAACGCGTTCGGCATCGCCAGGCCTCTGTGCTTTTATATCGTTATGATGTGCCCTGAATCAATTTCCTAAATTGCTCGGCCTGCGTCTTGTTGGTGTGTAGTCACACATATCCCGGGACACACTTTCTGGGTTGAGACAATAATGGCATTATTCCTGCAGGGGGGGAACATGGTTAAAATGATACTCAGCTCAGAGTTAGTTTTTATTTGTTTGACCCTGGGTTAACCTTGCTGTCACACGGCCTCTAGTCTTCTCATGTTGCTTTGAACTCACACTGTACATTCTCCATAGCCCAGGGGCTGTTACCGTGGAAATATCGTTCTATTTCTATGGCGATTACTGTGTGACTGGTGTCTGTCTACTGTTACTGTATTCAGACGGACTGACACCGTTTACCCGTATTGACTTCATTGCGTCTCTATTGTCTGCTGTGTTGAGCCAGGGGGGAATCCGTTTGACTGTGTATTTAGTGCGAGGTTTTATATAGCTTCTCTGCACTGCTGTCACCACTCAGCTCGTCTACTGGGTTGTTTATAGATTCACTGTGTTTGTCTTCCACAGTCTAAACGCATTACCCTGTATTATACTGTATGAAAGATGGGGGGGAAGAGAGAAAGAGAGGGTGGCGTGTGTGTGTGTGTGTGTGTGTGTGTGTGTGTGTGTGTGTGTGTGTGTGTGTGTGTGTGTGTGTGTGTGTGTGTGTGTGTGTGTGTGTGTGTGTGTGTGTGTGTGTGTGTGTGTGTGTGTGTGTGTGCGTGTGCGCGCGCGCGAGAGTGATCTGAAGGGTGCAGAGGGACAGACAGCAGGTAGGAGGGGAGGAGGTTTTGGAATCATCTCCCCCCTAACCACCTACCTTCCCGGTTGAGTCGCTGCCAAATCCCTCCCCCCTCCCTCACCCAACTCACTCCTGCACAACAGTTCCACTCAGGCTGCACTACGTGGAACATCTATCAGAGTTTGGGACTCTACTTCTTCTCTCAGCTTCTTTTGGTCTACTCTACTGGGACCGTGATACAGCAGCACTTACGAGGTTTGTCATCGGTCTTTTCACCGCTCTCCCCGTAGCCCCACGAGGTGCTGAAACTCAACTTGAGATGAGTGCACGCCAGTCTAGCGTTCTCCTAAATCATACATTATGCCGACGTGAGATTTGTATGACCGTTGGGATTCGATAGTACTATCTATCGGTCATGGTCTTTTACCTAGTTACCAGACTCAGGGTCCTCATTTTTCTTTTGTGATTAGTTTGCGTTTACTCTTTTAATACAACGTTTTACTTAGTCAGCTTTACTGTACCAAGTTAGCAACAATGTATTAGCGGGAACATTTAGTGTTTCACTGTCTTGAAATAAAATGCTGAAGATGCTGAGGCTCAGTAGAAACTGCCCGGTTCTATTGTCTGGCCTGAATTGTTCTGTGTCAATGGTGCTGACAGTAGAATGGAGAACGTGTCACTGGAAGCATCCTGTTTTATACAGTAGAGAGACATGCGCATACAAGTTGGCCTTCCTCTAATGCTTTACATTAACACAAGGTGACAGCAGCAACGTAGTCACAGAGGGAGAGAGATGTGTGACCTGTTGCCACAAGGAAAGGGCGACCGGTGGAGAACAAACACCATTGTAAATACAACTCATATTTACGTTTGTTTATTTGACCTTTTGTACTTGAACTATTTACACGTCGTTACAACACCTGTCTATAGCCATAATATGACATTTGAAATGTCTCTATTCCTTTGTAACTTTTGTGCGTGTAATGTTTACTGTTCATTTTTTTTAATAGTTTATTTCCCTTTTGTATATTATCTACTTCACTTGCTTTGGCAGTGTAAACATATGTTTCCCATGCCAATATAAAGCCCTTTAAATGTAATTGAGAGAGAGTGTGGTGTGTGTGTGTGCGTGCGTGCGTGTGTGCGTGCGTGCGTGCGTGTGTGGACAGTGCTGAATGAATGGCCAGTTGATGAGCTGTAGCCTCTCTGTTTGACTCTATTCATGTGGAGGAACTTTAAAAGGTTCACTCCAAACAAAGACTGGCTGTCCCACTCACTCACAAGGGCACAATGAGTGAGGTGTGTGTGTGTGTGTGTGTGTGTGTGTGTGTGTGTGTGTGTGTGTGTTATCTGAACTTGGGAATATGAGTAAGCAGTTTAAACAAATGACATATTGTTCTCCTTAATACAAGTCATCTATATTAAATGAAATCAGATTAAACTGACTAATTGAACATATAAGCAACAACATAAAACAAGTAACTTTCAGTGGTCATTTATTTATAGGGTACTTCTGGCGAGACGTCTGTGTATAGCTAAAACACGATTGCTCTGTGGGCAGTCCTGGCAATATGTTTTAAGCTATTTCAATAAGTGTCATACTGTATGTTGCTATGAAAAAGGCTCTTCCTGAATCTGGACACATTCATAAATCGTATGTTTAGGCCGTGTGTCATTCTAAACTGTATACAGTGTCTATAAGTATGATACTGCTCTTTCCCCCAGACTCAGTGTCATGGTTTTATGTTTAGGCTGTATTTATCTCTATACCGTGCCTACGGAATGTATTCAGACCCCTTGACTTTTTCCACATTTTGTTACGTTACAGGCTTATTCTAAAATGGATTCAATTGTCCCTCCTCCCCCCTAATCTATCTACACACAATTACCCCATGTCCTTGTTTTTTGAAAGAAAAGCCCCCCAAAAATTGTCCATTTCAAATAACATCAACTTGATCGGTGTTAATGTTGTGAATGACGATTGGAGCTGGAAACGACTCATTTTGTAATGGTATGTCTTAATACAGTAGGCATACAGAGGCCCATTTTCAGCAACCATCACTCCTGTGTACCAATGGCACGTTGTGTTAGCTAATCCAAGTTTATCATTTTAAAAGGCTAATTGATCATTAGAAGACCATTTTGTAATTATGTTAGCACAGCTGAAAACTGTTGTGCTGATTTAAAGAAGCAATCAAACTGGCCGCCTTTAGACGAGTTGAGTGTCTGGAGCATCAGCATTTGTGGGTTTGAATACAGGCTCAAAATGGCCAGAAACATATGACTCTCTTCTGAAACTTGTCAGTCGTTTCACTCGTCTTCACTGTTGACGTTGAGACTGGTGTTTTGCGGGTACTATTTAATGAAGCTGCCAGTTGAGGACTTGTGAGGCAGTTTGTGCTGTTCTGTGAAGGGAGTAGTACACAGCGTTGTACGAGATCTTCAGTTTCTTGGCAATTTCGCGCATGGAATAGCCTTCATTTCTCAGAACAAGAATAGACTGACGAGTTTCAGAAGAAAGTTTTTTGTTTCTGGCCATTTTGAGCCTGTAATCCAACCCACAAATGCAGTTTTATTGCTTCTTTAATTAGAACAACTGTTTTCAACTGTGCTAACATAGTTGCAAAAGGGTTTTCTAATGATCAAATAGCCTTTTAAAATGATAAACTTGGATTAACTAACACAATGTGCCATTGGAACACAGGGGTGATGGTTGCTGATAATGAGCCTCTGTACGCCTATGTAGATATTCCATAACAAATTGGCCATTTCCAGCTACAATAGTAATTTACAACCATTAACAATGTCTACACTGTATTTCTGATCAATTAGATGTTATTTTAATGGACAAAAATGTGCTTTGTTTGACCCCAAACATTTGAACAGTGGTGTAAGTATTCAGACCCTTTACTCAGTACTTTGTTGAAGCACCTTTGGCAGCGATTACAGCCTCGACTTTTCTTGGGTATGAAGCTTGGCACACCTGTATTTGGGGAGTTTCTCCCATTCTTCTCTGCAGATCCTCTCAAGCTCTGTCAGGTTGAATGGGGAGCGTTGCTGCTGAGATGTTGAATCGGGTTCAAGTCCGGGCTCTGGCTGGGCCACTCAAGGAAATTCAGAGACTTGTCCCGAAGCCACTTCTGCGTTGTCTTGGCTGTGTGCTTAGGGTCATTGTCCCCCAGTCTGAGGTCCTGAGCAGGTTCTTTTTTTCTCCTTTTTTTCTTTTATACCCCTTTTTCTCCCCAATTTCGTGGTATTCAATTGGTAGTGTCTACTGTCTTGTCTCATCGCTGCAACTCCTGTACGGACTTGGGAGAGGCGAAGGTCGAGAGCCATACGTCCCCCGAAACACAACCCAACCTAGCCGCACTGCTTCTTGACACAACGCACATCCAACCCGGAGGCCAGCCGCACCAATGTGTCGGAGGAAACACCGTACACCTAGCGACCTGGTCAGCGTGCACTGCGCCCGGCCCGCCACAGGAGTCGCTAGTGAGCGATGAGACAAGGATATCCCTGCCGGCCAAAGGATCTCTCTGTACTTTGCTCCGTTCATCTTTATCTCGATCCTGACTAGTCTCCCAGTCCCTGCTGCTGAAAAACATCCCCACAGCATGATGCTGCCACCACCATGCTTCATCGTAGGGATTGTGCCAGATTTCCTCCAGATGTGACGCTTGGCATTCAGGCCAAAGCATTCAATCTTGGTTTCATCAGACCAGAGAATCTTGTTTCTCATGGTTTGGGAGGCCTTAGGTGCCTTTTGGCAAACTCCAAGTGGGCTGTCATGTGCCTTTTACTGAGGAGTGGCTTCTTGGTCACCTCCCTGACCAAGGCCCTTCTCCCCCGATTGCTCAGTTTGCCCGGGCAGCCAGCTCTAGGAAGATTCTTGATGGTTCCAAACTTTTTCCATTTAAGAATGATGGAGGCCACTGTGTTTTTGGGGACCTTCAATGCTTCAGAAATGTTTTGGTACACTTCCCCAGATCCTTGCTTCGACACAATTCTGTCTCGGAGCTCTACGGACAATTCCTTTGACCTCATGGCTTGGTTTTTGCTCTGTCAACTGTGGGACCTTGTATAGACAGTTGTGTGCCTTTTCCAAATCATGTCCAATTAATTGAATTGATTGTTTTCGCCTTGTCATTATGGTGTATTGTGTGTAGATTGCTTATGGATTTTTATTTATTTAATACATTTTAGAATAAGTCAAGTGGTCTGAATACTTTCCAAAGGCACTGTATATTTCTATAGGCAGGGAATGCCCAGGTCACAACTGACTGACAAGTCTAACTTAGTATTTTGACCGTGAAACGGTCGAGAGGGCTAAACAGTGTCAGACGACGCTAGCACCTCTAATGCATCTAAGCTTGTTTTTGTGTGTGTGCGTGGCTGCGTTGCGGGCTCCACCATGTTTGCCTCCCCATTTAGTTTGATGAGATTAAGCCATAAAATGCCGTGGGGGGGGCATGGGCCTTTTTGAAGGGGCTGTGCTGAACAAGCATGTCTCTGACACACGCATGCACATACAGACACACACACACACACACACACACACACACACACACACACACACACACACACACACACACACACACACACACACACACACACACACACACACACACACACACACATATATATATATGTTGAGGACGCTTGTATTGTACACTTGGTACTGGCACATATAGACAGTAACACAGACACAGTGGAACACACACACACATACGTTGAGGACGCTTGTATTGTACACTTGGTACTGGCACATATAGACAGTAACACACACACACATACGTTGAGGACGCTTGTATTATACACTTGGTACTGGCACATATAGACAGTAACAGACACAGTGGAACACACACACACACACAGGCGTGATGATCCGTGAAAAGGGCTCTATGTCCACTGTGCCGGGCGGATATCCCAGAAGCCAGTGATGTTATCAGGACAGAGGGCAGCTCAGGGTAGGACCCAATCCCAGAGAGAGACAGTTGATAGAGAGAAAGGGGAGAGTCAGAAATAGAGGGGGACCGAGAGATTATAGAACATCTCATTCCATAATCGTGGGCATTAATAAGGAGTTGGTCCCCCCTTTGCTGCTATAACAGCCACTCGTCTTTGAAGGCTTTCCACTAGATGTTGGAACGTTGCTGCGGGGACTTGCTTCCATTCAGCCACAAGAGCATTAGTGAGGTCGGGCACTGATGTGGCGATTAGGCCTGGCTCTCAGTCGGTGCTCCCAAAGGTGTTGGATGGGATTGAGGTCAGGGCTCTGTGCAGGCCAGTCAAATCCTTCCACGCCGATCAAGACAAACCATTTCTGTTCACGCTTTGTGCACAGGGGCATTGTCATGCTGAAATAGGAAAGGAACTTCCCAAAACTGTTGCCACAAATTAGGAAGCAAATAATTGTCTAGGAATGTCATTGTATGCTGTAAAGTTAAGATTTATTTTCACTGGAACTAAGGGGCCTAGCCCGAACAATGAAAAACAGCCTCAGACCATTATTCCTCCTCCACCAAACTTTACAGTTTGCACTATGCATTCGGGCAGGTAGCATTCTCCTGGCTTCCTTTCCCACATTTTGTTACATTACAGGTTTATTCTAAAATGGTTTACATCATTTTTTTACTCATCAATCCACACACACAACATCCCATAATGGCAAAGTGAAAACAGGTTTTTAGAAATTTCTGAAAAGGTATTAAAAGTAAAAAACAGATACCTTATTTACATAAGTATTCAGACCCTTTGCTATGAGACTCGAAATTGAGTTCAGGTGCATCATTTTTCCATTGATCATCCTTGAGATGTTTCTACAACTTGATTGGAGTCCACCTGTGGTCAATTCAATTGATAGGACATGACTTGGAAAGGCACACAGCTGTCTATATAAGGTCCCACAGTTGACAGTGCATGTCAGCAAAAACCAAGCCATTACATTTACATTTAAGTCATTTAGCAGACGCTCTTATCCAGAGCGACGAGGTCGAAGGAATTGTCTGTGGAGATCCGAGACAGGATTGTGTCGAGGCACAGATCTGGGGAAGGGTACCAAAACATTTCTGCAGCATTGAAGGTCCCCAAGAACACAGTGGCCTCCATTATTCTTAAATGGATGAATGGAACCACCAAAACTCTTCCTAGAGTTGGCCACCCGGCCAAACTAAGGCAATCGGGGCAGAAGGTCCTTGGTCAAGGATGTGACCAAGAACCTGATGGTCACTCTGACAGAGCTCTAGAGTTCCTCTGTGAAGATGGGAGAACCTTCCAGCACTCCACAAATCAGGCCTTTATGGTAGAGTGGCCAGACTGAAGCCACTCCTCAGTAAAAGGCACATGACAGCCGCTTGGAGTTTGATAAAAGGCTCCTAAAGGACTCAGACCATGAGAAACACTATTCTCTGGTTTGATGAAACAAAGATTGAACTCTTTATCCTGAATGCCAAGTGTCACGTCTGAAGGAAACCGAGCACCATCCCTATGGTGAAGCATGGTGGTGGCAGCATCATGCTTTGGATGTTTTACAGCGGCAGGGACTGGGAGACTAGACAGGATCAAGGGAAAGATGAACGGAGCAGAGTGCAAAGATATTCTTGATGAAAACCTTCTCCAGAGCGCTCAGGACCTCAGACTGGGTTGAAGGTTCACCTTCCAACAGGACAGCGACCCCAAGCACACAGCCAAGACGATGCAGGAGCGGCTTTGCTGAACAAACAAGTCTTTGAAGATCCTTGCGTAGCCCAACCAGAGCCCGGACTTGAACCCAATCAAACATCTCTGGAGAGACCTGAAAAAAGCTGCAGCGACGCTCCTCATCCAACATGACAGAGCTTGAGAGGATCTGCAGAGAAGAATTGGAGAAACCCCACAAATACAGGTGTGCCAAGCTTGTAACGTCAAACCCAGGAAGATTGGAGGCTGTAATCGCAGCCAAACGTGCTTCAACGAAGTACTGAGTAAAGGGTCTGAATACTTATGTGAATGTGATATTTCCGTTTTTTTTTTTTACACATTTACAAAAATGTATAGATACCTGTTTTTGCTTTGTCGTTAAGGAGTATTGCGTGCAGATTGATGAGGGAAGAATACACTTTAATCAATTTTAGAATGGCTGTAACTTAACAAAATGTAGAAAAAGTCAAGGGGTCTGAATACTTTCCAGATGCACTGTAGATGAGATTTTGGTTTAATCCATTGTTCAACACAGGTTTTTGGTATGAAAGAGGCTGTGTAGACTAGAGTTGGTGTGTGTGTGTGTGTGTGTGTGTGTGTGTGTGTGTGTGTGTGTGTGTGTGTGTGTGTGTGTGTGTGTGTGTGTGTGTGTGTGTGTGTGTGTGTGTGTGTGAGACAGAGTTGGGTTATGGCAGGAATTTCACTGGTGGTCTGTGGTTAAGTCCTGAGGGCCTCTCTGTCTGTTAGACTCAGATTTCAGACTACTAATTGACTGCACTAATTGAGTAATTAAGATTTAAACACTAAAACATGTGTCTTGTGTAAACTACGAGATTGCACAAGTCATATAGAGGCACAAAGATGTGTGTGTGCGTTGGTGGAATTATATTTTTGTCCCAAGGTAGTGAACCTTTTCACAGTGATCTTAGCCAGGTCAGGAGGTCTATGACCTCTTGTGAGTGTGATGTCAGCAGTCCATGTGTTTGGGATATTGGACGAGACGACAGTGCCACACAGTGAACTCTTTTGGTTAGAGAGAGGGAGAAAGAATGCAGGTCTGTGGCTCAGGTGTGAGTGTTTACGTATATTGATACATTGTGCATCAATATAGGCAATTGTGTGTCCAAAACAGGCAATTGTGTGATAAAATAAGGGGATTCAATTCAGTACAACTTTATTGACAACCATGGGCCAAGGGGTTCATAGTAATTTCACATATGACCCAGGATGTGAAATGTGGATCTCCTTTTCATTCAAACTGGGGCATCTTATCTGGTTCTGGGTCATCCCCGGACATGCTCTGTGTTTTTCTTGTGTCCAGTGTCCAAGCCAACACAATGTCCTCTTCTGAACCAAAACCCCAGCTGGTTTCACCCCCTATTCTCCCTCTGGGTCACAGGCCGCTCTGTTGGCATGATGTAAGCTTCTCAAAGTTCCACTTTCCCACATCCCATTCTCAGTGAGTCTGAATCCCTCTCTTCTCTTTCTCATTATCTGTCTCTGTCTCTGTCTCTGTCTCTCTCTCTCTCTCTCTCTCTCTCTCTCTCTCTCTCTCTCTCTCTCTCTCTCTCTCTCTCTCTCTCTCTCTCTCTCTCTCTCTCTCTCTCTCTCTCTCTCTCTCTCTCTCTCTTTACCTCTTCTGTAATTCCTGCTGGTCCTCCTCTCTCTCATTCAGGCCCTCCTCCAATAGGAAGCCAGCTATTAGCAACCTGACCCACTTTCCACTAGCATGGCTAATTGGGCCCTAATCACTTCCTAATGGGCACATTTTTTCAATGCGCACACAATAAATACTGAACTGGGGAGAAACGACAGTGGCATGAAAAGCAATTAGGGCATGAAATGCGCTTAAAAAAAACAGGAATAAATGTGGTGGAAATGGGATGTGGCATAAAGATGTGGAGTGTTTAATATTCCTAGTAAATACTTCCTTACCAAGGCCCAAATGTGGGAATATTAAATTAGTCGTTTAAGGAGTTACCACAATAAAGTCCAGTGTTAATGCAGTATACTGAAAAAAGGTTTGCAAACTGCACTGTAAGTAGGGTTCTTCGGCTGTCCCCATAGGATAACCGTTGTTGGTTCCAGGGAGAACCCTTATTGGTTCCAGGTAGAACCGTTTTGGGTTCCATGTAGAACCCTCTGTAGAAAGCATTCTACTTGGAACCGAAAAGGGTTCTACCTGGAACGAAATGGGTTCTACCTGCAACCAAAAAGGGTTCTTCAATGGGTTCTCCTATGGGGACAGCCGAAGAACCCTTTTAGGTTCTAGATAACACCCTTTTTTTACTAAGCGTGCATTGAAAAGGAATTGCAATGGATTCAATTTGAGATCATTACTTAATTGACAGTGTTTGCGAAAGTATTTGTGCAGCAGGATAGTAGTTTCTGTTTTGCTGTGTCCGTCTGCTGTACTGGTTGGCTAATGGGTTGGGCATGGGAGTGGCCACAAGGGCAGTTTGGTTTTGAGTGTTCAAGGTAACGATAGCAGTAAGTAGGCTCTGGGAGACTCTACAGGCACGCAACAATAACTACACTCTATTCTTGTACTGTACAGTATTAGCCTCTTGAGGAAGAATATTTTAGCTACTTTATGAGTTCTGTGTCTACGTGGGTTTTGGATTTGATTGTGACTGTTATTGGTAAGTCAAACATTATTGATTTAGAGGGGTAACAGTATAAACTTATTTTTTTTTTAAGTGCTTTGTTGGTTTTCGTGTGCTCTGTAACAGTGACAGACTGTTGTGTCTTCTGTAAAAACCTTAATTTAGAAAAAAATAGTCAAATGAACGAAAATATTTTGTGTTTTTGTGTTTTAGCGAGCTCGTTTCCACAGTACTTCGGAATACAGCCTTGGAGTGGAGCAAGTCTTTCTGTGAATTGGAAGATAATGACCAGCATCAATCCAGACCTCCCAAGGGGTGTCAGTGGCAGTGTTGTATCTCAGCTCAAATTCCTTGGCCTAACTTTAAAGCTCTTTCCCTCATTGTTTTTATAAATAGTTTATGATGAGCACTCTCATTGTTATTGTCCAAGGTCTCTAATAGTTTGCAGAGTGTCGTGGGTTCGCTGGCGTTAAGTCATGACAGGGTTTGACTGTGTCAACACAGGCTAACCTGAGCTTTCCACAGTGCAGGACCTTATATGGACAGTTAGTGTGGGGTCTGTGAGGATTGCTCTGTCTAACCATCTCTTATTTCTCTCCTTATCCTCTCTCCCACTCCTGCTTTCCCCCTTCTCTTCCTCCTCTTCATCTTCTTCACTCCTCTCTTCTCCGAATCCTCTCTCACTCCTATTCTCCTCTCGGTTATCCTCTTCTCACTTCCTCCTTTTCTTCATCCCTTCCACCTCTTTTCCTCTTCCTCCTCTTCCTCACAGAACCCTCGGAGGGCACGACTTCACAGACTCTGGTAATGACTGAGCATGCTCCGTCGTCCCCAGCGGCCGTCTGCACTTCCGCCAACAGCGCCTCTACCTCGGCTCCCATCCCTCCAGCCTCCTCCTCCTCCTCCTCCTCCTCGGCCATCCCCCACCCCAACTCCAGCAGCAAGCCCTGGAGGAGTAAGTCTGTGAGCTCCAAGCACACCTCCTCCTCAGCCATGCTCTCTGTCAAGCAGGAGAAGGATGCCTCCTCTAAGGCCTCCTCGTCCACCGAGCCCCCCCCTAAAGTCATCCAACAGAAGTCTATGCTGGAGAAGCTCAAGCTGTTTAACAGCAAAAGTGGATCTAAGTCCTCGTCCTCCAGCACTCAGGGGGCTCAGGCGGACTGCGGTGCCCCCGCCCGGCAGCTCGGGGCTGGTGGAGTGGAGAGGGCAGAAGCAGGGTCCAACACCGACTCCCTGGAGGAGGCGGAGGGGAACGCCCGCCCTGGCGTCAACGGGACCGGTAACGGGACAACCCACGCTGCTGCCCCAACCCATGTCCCTACCGTCGCCACAACAACCAGCAGCCCCAAGATCGCACTGAGGGGAATCGCTCAGCGCACATTCAGTAGAGCTCTGACCGCTAAAAAGAGCTCAGTGAAAGGACTGGAGAAGGAGAGGGGGAAGGAGAAGGAAAGAGGGAAAGAGGCGGGGAAACACATCACCACAGAGAGGATGGAACTCAGGGGGGAGGAGCCTAAGGAGGAAGCGACTACAACTGTCGCAATGGAAACGGAACCCTCTTCCAATAAGAGGACTTCTAAAATCGCCAGTTTCATACCCAAAGGGAGCAAAGTGGCCAAGAAGGAGAGTTCTGTCCCTGCACACAGCGGCATACCAAAGCCAGGGGGTAAAACCTCAGGGGTAGGGGGGAAGGCCCCCTCGGCAGGGGGGAAGGAGGGTGGGGAGCGTCCCCGGAGCATGCGGTTGGGGGGGGGTCTGGTCCTGCACCGCGGACACCTGGACAAGGACAGGGACAGCAGACACTCTAGCTCCACCTCTAGTCTGGCTTCCACAGAGGGCAAGGCGTCACAACAGAGCAACAGCGCCGCCCCGGTGGTGGATGGTGGAAGTGGTGGCGCCACACAGAGCACAGCCTGCAACACGGTCAGCGTCCAGCTACCTCAGCCCCAGCAGCACCACAGCCACCCCAACACAGCCACCGTAGCACCCTTCATGTACAGGTGAGTGATGCACATACTCTGGACTGACAAAACTGTCAACTGTAACATGTGTCATGATGTGTCTGCCCGACCAAGCCTTTGTGAATCTGTCATAGTATCCTGAGAAAGTCTGAAAGGATCGTAAGTCATTAGTCACTGATCATTAGTGAGCATCTGCAAGCTGTTTGCTAGGAATTTCCCCTAGAGTCACTTTCCCACTGTGTGTTTGTATGCTCACCCCACCCCTGACCACTGTATCTCAGTCCCAGTGTGATCTGGGTGGAGCCACTGAATGGAGCCATTCTAACCACCTCTAGTTATCCAACCCCCTGTGCTGCTGTTGCGAGGGCTCATATCTCACTGGCTGTCCACTGGTTTCAAAAACAATAGGCAGCGTGAACGTCTTGAATTCAACCATTATTGGGTTCAAATGCACATTTAGATTTGTGAACAGCCGTCCACAACAACCATAATCCGTAAGGAGCAAATAGCTAAACGAGAGAGCGGCATTGTGGTTCACTTCAATGCGCTGTGTAGATATCAATAATAAGGGATATCCGTGTCACCGTAGACCACACCACTGCTGTCATCATTACCTCCAAGCGTTTATTCAAGTTGAATAATCTTCGGATGCCGACTGCAGTCGCACCACTGGAAGACATAGCCTACTTCAGCTCTTTTCCAGCGATCCATCAAGCACATTTGTTGTGTCATCAAAAGTGTTCACTGACTTGTGGTCAGACTCGCTCAGGGGGAACAAACTGAAACGTGAGCCTTTTTTCAATGCTGAGTTGACTGTCGTTGAGAAATCACAGAAGCGTCAAAGATTTTGTTGTTGTTGTTGTTGTTGCTAAACATCCTTTTCTGAATGGAAAAGTAATCCTCGAAGTAATCATCTAGGTTTTCAAAAGTATCTGTAATCTGATTACAATGTTTTAGCCGCTGACGTAATGGATCACAGTTACCGTCATTTTGTAATCCCTTACATGTAACGGAATACGTGTAATCTGTTACTCCCCAACCCCGCCTCTGATCCTCCCCTGTACGAGTAGCCCCCCACTGCCTTACCCTTACACTCACCACTTAGGAACTTCCTCTCCTGTCGTTAGCCGGTTATAGGGCATTAACGGCAGGATCATACGTCTCTGTTTGAGAAAAAAGGGGGGGAATTGACATTGACAATCCAGATATTCCTTTTGACCTTTGACACTTTGTTATCATCTAGGTCACAAACGGACGTGGACGGTATCATGGCGACAGAGGCAGGGTCAGGAGGAATGGGCGGAGAAAACGTCCCCTTTAAAACCAGCCAGCCATCCATTGAGGACCTTTCAGGTAGGCCATCAACTAGTTCAATAAAGAGAAGACAATACCTTACATTCATGGAATTTTTATCATTCATGTGCAATTTATATCTGTAGGCAACGTTGAGCGGATTCCATTTCATTATTTTAGGCTATCTGGAATTAGCGTGTAAGCCTATGTTCTGGCACCAAATAGCCTACACACCATTTGCCAAATGTTTTTTGGGAATGGGGAGGAAAAAGTCAACGTCGAGCCACGCGAGCAAAAAAAGGACGTCGGAGTTTGACTCTGACTGTAGCCTACGGCGCATTTTCTATATTAGCCGGTTTAGGGCCGGGTGTGAGCCTAAGTTTTTCACTTTATAACATATTGTCCGGAGGTTGCTGATGGGTTATTAGCAATTGCGGGCGGGGGAACAAACAGTTGACCCGCGCACCGCTAGTGCCTATTTTCTCAGTCACCATGTTTGTTCTGTACAGCAGAAGACCCAGAGACACGGCGGCTGCGGACTGTTAAAAACATTGCAGATTTGCGCCAGAACCTGGAAGAGACTATGTCCAGTCTACGGGGGACTCAGATTTCACACAGGTAAGAACCCCCCCCCCTGCAATGAGAATGGACAGATCCAGAACATGTGTCCAATCCAGTATCCAGACAGACTCCATATTGCAGATTCAATTCTACATTCTGTGTTCAACAAGTTGCACTGACATCCATTAAGACATGACACACAGACAAACCTCCTAGAAAGAGACCACAATAGTCATCACAATAAAGCGATTCTTAAGCAATGATCCAATACACTTTCTCTTGTAAAAATCCCAAAAGCAGGCTGTTAATGTAAGGTTATTTAGCACATCTGTTTTTTTTTTTAATTTCAAGGGGTTGGATCAGCTTAATATTTCATAAAGATTGTTGCTTCCATCAATCTAATTGTCTGCATAATTTCCAATCCCCCATATATTTTGGGGTTAAATATATATATATATCCATATACATACAGTTGAAGTCGGAAGTTTACATACACCTTAGCCAAAAACATTTAAATTCAGTTTTTCACAATTCCTGACATTTAATCCTAGTAAGAGTTCCCTGTCTTAGGTCAGTTAGGATCACCACTTTTATTTTAAGAATGTGAAATGTCAGAATAATAGTAGAGAGAATGATTTATTTCAGCTTTTATTTCTGTCATCACATTCTCAGTGGGTCAGAAGTTTACATGCACTGATTTAGTATTTGGTAGCATTGCCTTTTAAATTGGGTCAAACGGTTCGGGTAGCCTTCCACAAGCTTCCCACAATAATTTGGGTGACTTTGTCCCATTCCTCCTGACAGAGCTGGTGTAACTGAGTCAGGTTTGTAGGCCTCCTTGCTCGCACATGATTTTTCAGTTCTGCCCAAAAATGTAGGTTGGAGTCAATAAAACTTGTTTTTCAACCACTGCACAAATTTGTTGTTAACAAACTATAGTTTTGGCAAGTCGGTTAGGACATCTACTTTGTGCATGACATAAGTCATTTTTCCAACAATTGCTTAGACAGATTATTTCACTTATAATTCACTTCATCACAATTCTAGTGGGTCAGAAGTTTACATACACTAAGTTAACTGTGGCTTTAAACAGCTTGTAAAGTTACAGAAAAGGATGTCATGGCTTTAGAAGCTTCTGATAGGCTAATGGACATAATTTGAGTCAATTGGAGGAGAACCTGTGGATGTATTTCAAGGCCTACCTTCAAACTCAGTGCCTCTTTGCTTGACATCATGGGGAAAAAATAAATAAATCAACCAAGAGCTCAGAAGAAAAATTTCAGACCTCCACATTCTGGTTCATTCTTGGGGGTAATTTCCAAACGCCTGAAGGTACCATGTTCATCTATACAAACAATAGTATGCAAGTATAAAAACCTTGGGACCACGCAGCCGTCATACCGCTCAGGAAAGAGATGAGTTCTGTCTCCTAGAGATGAAAGTACTTTGGTGCGAAAAGTGCAAATCAATCCCAGATCAACAGCAAAGGACCTTGTGAAGATGCTGGAGGAAACGGGTACAAAAGTATCTATATCCACAGTAAAACGAGTCCTATATCGACATAACCTGAAAGGCCGCTCAGCAAGGAAGAAGCCACTGCTCCAAAACCACCATAAAAAAGCCAGACTACGGTTTGCAACTGCACATGGGGATAAAGATGGTACTTTCTGGAGAAATGTCCTCTGGTCTGATAATAGAACTGTATGGCCATAATGACCATCGTTATGTTTGGAGGAAAACGGGGGAGGCTTGCAAGCCGAAGAACACCATCCCAACCGTGAACCACAGGGGTGGCAGCATCAAGTTGTGGGGGTGCTTTGCAGCAGAAAATAGATGGCAACATGAGTGAGGATAATGATGTGGATATATTGAAGCAACATCTCAAGACATCAGTCAGGAAGTTAAAGCTTGGTTCCAAATGGGTCTTCCAAATGGACAATGACCCCAAGCATACTTCCAAAGTTGTGGCAAAATGGCTTAAGGACAACAAAGTCAAGGAATTGGAGTGGCCATCACAAAGCCCTGACCTCAATCCTATAGGACATTTGTGGGCAGAACGGGAAAAGTATGTGCGAGCAAGGAGGCCTACAAACCTGACTCCGTTACACCAGCTCTGAACTTTTGCGGTTTGAGACTTCTCTGTCTGATGCTCTATTCTAATTTGTATGTAATGGAGGGCTTCTTCTCCAACCCCACTAGACTGTGTCTTGTGTCTGGTTCTTTCAGCATGATACCCCCCCCCCCTTTTTTTATGAGAGTGTCAGTGTCTTTGATCCAGTAGTGGCTTGATGGAGCAGTGGTCTTGTCTTTGGATTTTGATTCAAGCTCCTGACCCAGTCTCTCTCCCTGCTGCTTGCGCTCCCTTTCAGAGGATTAGAGGTCTTACCCACTGTCTAGTCTAGTCCAGTTTAATGCTGCTCAGCTAATGTCTCATCTTACGTCTTTCTGCCCCCCCCCCCTCCCTACCCCAGCACCTTGGAGACAACCTTTGACAGCAACGTCACCACGGAGATCAGCGGTGGCGGCGGGAGTGGGCGGAGCATCCTCAGCCTCACTTCCTCTCGGCCCTCCCTGTCGTCATGGCGACTGGGCCAGTCCAGCCCTCGTCTGCAGGCGGGGGACGCCCCCTCCACGGGGAACGGTTACGGGAGTCGTGCCTTGGGAGGAGGGGGGCAGGGGGGGCGCTACTTGTACCCTGGCCCCCTGCGGAGACAGCTGGCGGGGCGGGGAGGTGCCCTCGGTATGGATCTGGGGGAGAGAGGGGAGGATATTGACCTGGAGGGCATCGCCATGGAGGTGACGGGCTACATGAGTGACGGGGATGTGCTGAGCAAGAACGCGGCGCGCCCTGATGACGTCACGAGCGGGTGAGTATTCTGAGAGAACTCGCATATGGTGACAGGGTCAAAACATAGAAATTGTGTTTTGCAAATTGCAACTCATCCCTTTTGGGGCTGGCTTGGTTGGTTTTGCGCCCTTTCTCATAGGTTTCGGGAATGAATGCGTTATAAGCGGCTGTCGTGTCACAAGAGGGCGCCAGTGTATTTGTAATCTCTCCTATGTGTACAAACGTGAACATGGTTTCAGCCAAAAGTAGTATGGAATAAAGGGAAAAATACTGTTGTTCTTTTTCTTGTGAGACATTCTGTAATAGATTGTTGAGATGGTTTACATTTAGATAAGCGTATGTCTTTGGGGACCAGGCCCCGTATCCGCAAAGCGTCTCAGATTAGGAGTGCTGATCTAGGATCGGGTTTCCCCTGTCCATATCATTTTATGAATTATGATCTGAAAGTCAAAACTGATTCTAGATCTGCACTCCTACTCTTCGTGGATACCGGCCCAGATCAGATGCTACCTCTTATCTCCCAGAGGACAGTAGCTCCACTCTGTGAGTTCAATCCAGTAGCGTTGTGCCACATAACCTTTTGGTTTTCTAGTCAGTGCCCATGTTGAAGTCAGTGTCCATGTTGAAGTCAGTGCCCATGTTGAAGTCAGTGTCCATGTTGAAGTCAGTGTCCATGTTGAAGTCAGTGTCCATGTTGAAGTCAGTGTCCATGTTGAAGTCAGTGTCCATGTTGAAGTCAGTGTCCATGTTGAAGTCAGTGTCCATGTTGAAGTCAGTGTCCATGTTGAAGTCAGTGTCCATGTTGAAGTCAGTGTCCATGTTGAAGTCAGTGTCCATGTTGAAGTCAGTGCCCATGTTGAAGTCAGTGTCCATGTTGAAGTCAGTGTCCATGTTGAAGTCAGTGTCCATGTTGAAGTCAGTGTCCATGTTGAAGTCAGTGCCCATGTTGAAGTCAGTGCCCATGTTGAAGTCAGTGTCCATGTTGAAGTCAGTGTCCATGTTGAAGTCAGTGTCCATGTTGAAGTCAGTGTCCATGTTGAAGTCAGTGTCCATGTTGAAGTCAGTGTCCATGTTGAAGTCAGTGTCCATGTTGAAGTCAGTGTCCATGTTGAAGTCAGTGTCCATGTTGAAGTCAGTGCCCATGTTGAAGTCAGTGCCCATGTTGAAGTCAGTGTCCATGTTGAAGTCAGTGTCCATGTTGAAGTCAGTGTCCATGTTGAAGTCAGTGTCCATGTTGAAGTCAGTGTCCATGTTGAAGTCAGTGTCCATGTTGAAGTCAGTGTCCATGTTGAAGTCAGTGTCCATGTTGAAGTCAGTGTCCATGTTGAAGTCAGTGCCCATGTTGAAGTCAGTGTCCATGTTGAAGTCAGTGTCCATGTTGAAGTCAGTGTCCATGTTGAAGTCAGTGTCCATGTTGAAGTCAGTGTCCATGTTGAAGTCAGTGCCCATGTTGAAGTCAGTGTCCATGTTGAAGTCAGTGTCCATGTTGAAGTCAGTGCCCATGTTGAAGTCAGTGTCCATGTTGAAGTCAGTGCCCATGTTGAAGTCAGTGTCCATGTTGAAGTCAGTGTCCATGTTGAAGTCAGTGCCCATGTTGAAGTCAGTGTCCATGTTGTAACAGGCCCCCTGCATACCTTGGCGGTCATACTCTGCAATTTAAACCAATGCTGTCATCGTTATTATCATATTAATTTACACACTGGGAGCCAACTCTGCTGCTGATGCCAGAATCGGGAGAGCGAACGGCCAACAAGAGAGAGAGACTAAGACTAAGACTCTCTCTCTTTTTGGCCGTTCACTCTCCCCGATTCTGGCATCAGCAGCAGAGTCAAACCTCAACAAGCAACAGCAACAAAAATCCTAAACTGCCTCAAAATGTTAAGAGGAAGGAAAATAGCCTTGTTTAAGAGCACATAATTCAGGGGTTACCAAACCTTTCTCGACCCCACCATGTAAAATGAAAGGGGCTTAATTGTGGCTATACTTCTGACAGTATTTCAATCTATAGGAAGTATGGTTTGAAGTGACGGAAATGCACCAGAAAGGTATTGGGAAGTTCAGAAGATCATCAGGCGATACTTTTGTATGCTCTTCTGTGTAGAACAGAACAACATCATTGGTAATGTTATTTCCCTCCCTCTCCCCAGTCTGATTTAGTGTCTGGTCCAGTCCACTCTGTTCTAATGAGTCCTGTGCGGCTTATGGGCAATGTAGAGAGTCTTGTCTTTCAGTAATGGGGTCATAATATTTTGTAGCTTAGCCTTTTACTTGCGGTGGGCTAAATCAGGGGCTGTTTCTCGGGTAGTCTTAAACAAATCTACTTTGAAACAAAAGTATACACCTCACACACATGGTTATGGGCTTAAACAAAAGAACAAACAAGTCCCATGTCAGATATAGAGTTGAAATGTCTTCAAATATGAGTTTGCATCCCAATATGACACTTCATATACATATAACAAAACCGTTTGACATAGAAACACTGGATTTTCGTCAGGTTAAAAAAAAACAAGGTATATTAATTATGAAAAATATGAATAACATTCCACCCACAATGTGTCCTGACGAGTGAGCACATTTTCTATGCCAGGTGAAATCGTGCCACAAATCTAAATTGAAAGAATGGAATTAAGAAATATATAAATATTAGCTTGAGCGATGTCGAAGTGGCATTGACTAAAATAGAATAGAATACAGTATTTCAGTCAATGCCACTCCGACATTGCTCAATCTAATATTTATATAATTATTTGACTTTTAGATGAGTGTGCATTGTTGTGAACTGTTAGATACTACTGCGCTGTTGGAGATAGGAACACGAGTAGTTTAATGAAGCAATACAAATGTAACGTGACTCAAATGAAAGGCCATTTAGTTGAAGGGGAAAAAATGGCCAATTGCTTTCGTCATTTTGATAATAACTACACCAAATTGTTATTCAAATGACAACGATTCTACTGAGCCTTAATGATACTTTAGTCAAAATGACTTAAGACTAGACTGAATCTATAAAAGGGTGCCAACATTAACACTGCACCAGGAACAACATCTGGGAAAGGTAGGCGAAGTACGGGTCTAGCTGCACTTGTGCGTGTCTGTGTTCTTCTGTGCATGTGCAGAGCTCCAGTGGTGTGGAGTTAATGACCGGGCCAGTCGACCAGCAGCCATTTCATCTGATTGATGAGACTGGTGCCTGGGCCGGACAAACAAGATGCATGTTCTTTCCTCTCCTAGTTGGTTTTTATTTAGAGCAAGAAGGAACAGCCATCTTGTTTGTTGTTGGCTCTCTGTCTCTGGGGTGTTAGACAGAGCACGGCCCAACACTCGATCTTCTTCTTCCTGGCTTTGAAAGCTGACACGAAAAACGGCCTTCTTTTAGTCAAACAAGTTCAGTTTTTGAATCCGTCAAGAATGAACTGATTTCCAGCAAAACGTGTTGTGCAATTTTAACCGTGAGCTTTGACTTTGAAAACCTTGTGTTTTCTGATGTGACCTTTGACCTTTTCTGATCCCAGCTACATGACGGACGGCGGTCTGAGCCTGTACACGCGGCGACTCAACCGTCTACCTGACGGCATGGCGGCGGTACGAGAGACCCTCCAACGCAACACCTCCACGGGCCAGGGAGACGCTGACAGGTAGGACACACACACACACACACACACAGAACATTTCTCTGCATCATTGGGAGAGAACCTTACATTGGGTCACATTACAAAATGGTTGGATTTGTGTCCTTGTGACCTGCGTGGATCAATGGAAAGGCTAACAGGGCAGCAGTTTGACCTCTTTCTGGGAGAAAGGGGAGGGAGAAAGCGGAGGGAGGGGTTTAATGTGGATAATTGACATTTACATTACATTTACATTTAAGTCATTTAGCAGATAATTGACAGCGGGAAATGGATGGAGGCATTATACCATTAAGATGGAGTGTGTTCGTATGGAAGAGAAGCGGACGGGTGTATGGGGCCGAAGTGGGCTCTGTAAGAAAGAGTGACGCTAAGTAAGACTGCAGCTGTAACTCCTCTCAGTCTGCAGGTGTGAGTGATTTCCTGTTTTTCCCACCTTTTGACCTCCGTCTCCCCTCCTTCCCTCCTCCTCTCTCACACCCCCTGAGCCCTCACCTCCGTCTGCCCTTCTCCCTCACCTCCGAACCCCGAAGGTGAGAGAGGAAAGCTTCCGGTCTCTCTCTCCTCGCACCGTGCACTGAGCCATCTTGACCTTTTGCCCGGCTCTTTCTTCTACCACCCTGCTCGTACTGTATCTTTCTCACCTCTGCCCTTCGCCTCTCATATAGGGTCCTAAAGAGACCCCTCAAAGGTGTGTGTGTGTGAGAGAGCTTTTTCCTATTGGCAGTTGTTGATGAGAGAAAAAGGGGAGAGAGTGGAGCGAGAGAGTCTGAAAAGCAATTCAATGTTTTTTTGGGAACGATGTGTGGTATTTTTCACTTTCATCTATCTGGGAGTTAATTGTGTTAATAGTGCATCACTGCTTGTGCCAGTAGTCTCTCTCTCTGTTGATATCCCCGACTGATCTTCAAAGAGCGTTCCACTCCTTTCTGAAAAAGCGCCGAGGTGGAGGGTTGGGGGAAGGTTGGGGGAAGGATAGAGGCAGGGGAGGGTACATTTGGAGCAGCCCTCCTGAAGGAATGTCTGATAAATGTGGTTACTGGTTTTGGTTTGCATTAATTGGGAGAGTTGGAAAGTGGTGGATAACTGCGTTAACAGAATATAGCAGGGCTGAAATGGCTTCAGGGTAAAGTGTGTGTGTGTATGTGGCGTGGGGGGCTCAAATGAGATCAGTCTAATTTAATAGAAGACTGGGGGGTGGGGTGGGGGTTAATGGAGCTGATTTGGGGAGTTGGATTTGATAGCTGACCACCTTGTGTGTGTGTGTGTGTGTGTGTGTGTGTGTGTGTGTGTGTGTGTGTGCACGTGGCGTCCAGCTCCTTAGCTGGCCACTCCGTAACGGGCTGTGGTAGACCACTGGATTGGAGACCTATAAAACAGATCAGCTTTTAATGTCTTAATGATGCTGCTATGGACACCAGCATCTTAGCCTGCCGTTAGGGCCCAGTCAGCGATAGGGTTGGGGGTTGGGGTGTCAGATATCACCATGGCAATGGGGTAAAAGCCTTGTGACCTCAGGCTAAGCGCTTCAATGTGCCATAGTGCACAAGGGGGGGGAGGTTGGAAAATTTGCCTAAAGACAGGAGATTCTAACTAGAGTATTTAGTGCCGTGGACTCCAACCCTGGCTCCTGGAGAGCTACAGATGTGTGCAGGCTTTTGTTTCAGCCTAGCACTAAACACACATGATTCAACTTATCAAGGTTTTGATGAACGCTGCCGTTGATGACGTGAACCTTGCTGGGTTGGAACAAAACCCTGTGTTTTCTGTAGCTCTCCAGGACACCGGCTGGTTCCTGATAAAGGAACTAAAACGCCTCATCAGAGGATGAAGAAGGGATAGTCACTACAACTGCCTCTGTTTTCACGCTCAGATGTGTGCAAATTACATTTCAAACTGGCACTATCGTTGCCGAAGAATCCCTTTTAGTTATGGGACGACGCAGACCCGTAGCGACAAAGGACTGCGAGTGTCACATTGAATTAATGTGTGTGTGTGTGTGTCTTTCAGCTCACATTTCATTTCACGGCCAGAGAAAGAGGAAGTAACTCATCTGTAACAATCCGTCCGCTCATTTGAATTCCTTTTGTCCGACCAGACAAAGAGAAACTCTTTTCTGTGGTGTGTGTGTGTGTGTGTGTGTGTGTGTGTGTGTGTGTGTGTGTGTGTGTGTGTGTGTGTGTGTGTGTGTGTGTGTGTGTGTGTGTGTGTGTGTGTGTGTGTGTGTGTGTGTGATGTTAGTGGATCTCTGGGTAGGTTTTACACCTTCCACTCCCCAGGGTGTGTGTGTACAGCCCTAGGAGTTATTTCCAGCACCCTCTCAAACACTCCAGCACCACAGCATCCCCAATGCCCATTTTTCATACCTGTCTGGACTTGATTAGGTCCCTCAGGCAATAGAGGAGAAGGGAGGTGCTCAGGTAAAGGTTGTACCTGGCAGGAAAACGGGTGGACAGGATCGCTTCCTCCCTCTCTCTTCCTCTCTTTTCGCTCTCCTTTGAGGAATCCTCATTTCCCCCCCTTGCTCTGTCTCTCCCTCCTCTTTCCTCGGTCTCTCTCTTTCTCTCTCTCTCTCTCTGTTGTGTGGTGTGTGTTTCCCTCTCTCCGGCGAAGAGGATGCTGTGGTTTTGCTCCAGGCTCTAAACATGTACAGTCGCAATCTTTTCTCCCTTTCTCTCTCGTTCTCCAGGCATTTCATGAACCACCGATCATGTTTCTCTGATAACCAGGAGGCCTTTTTGTATGATATTACACTGCGTGTGTGTGTATGTGTGTGTGTGTTAAACCCAGTGCCCCCAATAACATTTCTGGTGTCTGGTGCTTAGACTGTTCACTGTTCACGTAACGTCACCCTCTCAGATCAGATCTGACATCAAACCTCCAAAAGTTATTCCTCTGCGTTCATTTTGAGAGTCTCGTGATTCCGGCAGCACGTGGGGTCCGGTCCGGAATACCACGAGTGTTTTGGATAGTGAGGCAAGAGGAGAAGATGGGTTGCTACTGGCTTAATGCTATCGTCGGTGTGTCTTTGTGTTTGGGTGGCGCTACTACTGACAGCTCTCTCTCTACCTGTGTGAGTTCTTCAATGGTTGGAGTAGCGGATACGGTGACGTCTGCGGTCGTTGTTTTTGGGAGCATTCTTACATTGGTTTGATCAGCTGAGAAAATGGATCAAAGGACCACTCCCACCCTTTGTCTGCCTCTAGGCTTCTCTCTGGCTCTCTTTTCCTCAGACTCTCTCCGTCTCTCTCTCTCACACACACACACACACACACGCGCGCGCGCGCGCTTCTCGACTTATACATGGAATGCAAAATGCTACAAATCCCCTTTTGACATCTTTTATGCAAGAACAGTTTTCCCCGTTTCCCCTGTGGCGTGTCTCTGTAAACGCATATAACGCTGCGCTGAAACGCTGGCGGCATGCTAGTGCCGTCTCAACACCGTTCTACCCAGTGTCTGATATCTGGAGCTTCCCTTTGAGCGTCGGGCTCTCAACACCGTTCTACCCAGTGTCTGATATCTGGAGCTTCCCTTTGAGCGTCAGGCTCTCAACACCGTTCTACCCAGTGTCTGATATCTGGAGCTTCCCTTTGAGCGTCGGGCTCTCAACACCGTTCTACCCAGTGTCTGATATCTGGAGCTCCCCTTTGAGCGTCGGGCTCTCAACACCGTTCTACCCAGTGTCTGATATCTGGAGCTCCCTTTTGAGCGTCGGGCTCTCAACACCGTTCTACCCAGTGTCTGATATCTGGAGCTCCCCTTTGAGCGTCGGGCTCTCAACACCGTTCTACCCAGTGTCTGATATCTGGAGCTCCCTTTTGAGCGTCGGGCTCTCAACACCGTTCTACCCAGTGTCTGATATCTGGAGCTCCCCTTTGAGCGTCGGGCTCTCAACACCGTTCTACCCAGTGTCTGATATCTGGAGCTTCCCTTTGAGCGTCGGGCTCTCAACACCGTTCTACCCAGTGTCTGATATCTGGAGCTCCCCTTTGAGCGTCGGGCTCTCAACACCCTGTTCTACCCAGTGTCTGATATCTGGAGCTCCCCTTTGAGCGTCGGGCTCTCAACACCGTTCTACCCAGTGTCTGATATCTGGAGCTCCCCTTTGAGCGTCGGGCTCTCAACACCGTTCTACCCAGTGTCTGATATCTGGAGCTCCCCTTTGAGCGTCGGGCTCTCACCACCCTGTTCTACCCAGTGTCTGATTATATGGAGCTCCCCTTTGAGCGTCGGGCTCTCAACACCGTTCTACCCAGTTTCTGATATCTGGAGCTTCCCTTTGAGCGTCGGGCTCTCAACACCGTTCTACCCAGTGTCTGATATCTGGAGCTCCCCTTTGAGCGTCGGGCTCTCAACACCGTTCTACCCAGTGTCTGATATCTGGAGCTTCCCTTTGAGCGTCAGGCTCTCAACACCGTTCTACCCAGTGTCTGATATCTGGAGCTCCCCTTTGAGCGTCGGGCTCTCAACACCGTTCTACCCAGTGTCTGATATCTGGAGCTTCCCTTTGAGCGTCGGGCTCTCAACACCGTTCTACCCAGTGTCTGATATCTGGAGCTCCCCTTTGAGCGTCGGGCTCTCAACACCGTTCTACCCAGTGTCTGATATCTGGAGCTCCCCTTTGAGCGTCGGGCTCTCAACACCGTTCTACCCAGTGTCTGATATCTGGAGCTTCCCTTTGAGCGTCGGGCTCTCAACACCGTTCTACCCAGTGTCTGATATCTGGAGCTCCCCTTTGAGCGTCGGGCTCTCAACACCGTTCTACCCAGTGTCTGATATCTGGAGCTTCCCTTTGAGCGTTGGGCTCTCAACACCGTTCTACCCAGTGTCTGATATCTGGAGCTCCCCTTTGAGCGTCGGGCTCTCAACACCGTTCTACCCAGTGTCTGATATCTGGAGCTTCCCTTTGAGCGTCGGGCTCTCAACACTGTTCTACCCAGTGTCTGATATCTGGAGCTCCCCTTTGAGCGTCGGGCTCTCAACACCGTTCTACCCAGTGTCTGATATCTGGAGCTTCCCTTTGAGCGTCGGGCTCTCAACACCGTTCTACCCAGTGTCTGATATCTGGAGCTCCCCTTTGAGCGTCGGGCTCTCACCACCCTGTTCTACCCAGTGTCTGATATCTGGAGCTCCCCTTTGAGCGTCGGGCTCTCAACACCGTTCTACCCAGTGTCTGATATCTGGAGCTCCCCTTTGAGCGTCGGGCTCTCAACACCGTTCTACCCAGTGTCTGATATCTGGAGCTTCCATTTGAGCGTCGGGCTCTCAACACCGTTCTACCCAGTGTCTGATATCTGGAGCTCCCCTTTGAGCGTCGGGCTCTCAACACCGTTCTACCCAGTGTCTGATATCTGGAGCTCCCTTTGAGCGTCGGGCTCTCAACACCGTTCTACCCAGTGTCTGATATCTGGAGCTCCCCTTTGAGCGTCGGGCTCTCAACACCGTTCTACCCAGTGTCTGATATCTGGAGCTTCCCTTTGAGCGTCGGGCTCTCAACACCGTTCTACCCAGTGTCTGATATCTGGAGCTCCCCTTTGAGCGTCGGGCTCTCACCACCCTGTTCTACCCAGTGTCTGATATCTGGAGCTCCCCTTTGAGCGTCGGGCTCTCAACACCGTTCTACCCAGTTTCTGATATCTGGAGCTCCCCTTTGAGCGTCGGGCTCTCAACACCGTTCTACCCAGTGTCTGATATCTGGAGCTTCCCTTTGAGCGTCGGGCTCTCAACACCGTTCTACCCAGTGTCTGATATCTGGAGCTCCCCTTTGAGCGTCGGGCTCTCAACACCGTTCTACCCAGTGTCTGATATCTGGAGCTCCCCTTTGAGCGTCGGGCTCTCAACACCGTTCTACCCAGTGTCTGATATCTGGAGCTCCCCTTTGAGCGTCGGGCTCTCAACACCGTTCTACCCAGTGTCTGATATCTGGAGCTCCCTTTGAGCGTCGGGCTCTCAACACCGTTCTACCCAGTGTCTGATATCTGGAGCTTCCCTTTGAGCGTCAGGCTCTCAACACCGTTCTACCCAGTGTCTGATATCTGGAGCTCCCTTTGAGCGTCGGGCTCTCAACACCGTTCTACCCAGTGTCTGATATCTGGAGCTCTCCTTTGAGCGTCAGGCTCTCAACACCATTCTACCCAGTGTCTGATATCTGGAGCTCCCCTTTGAGCGTCGGGCTCTCAACACCGTTCTACCCAGTGTCTGATATCTGGAGCTCCCTTTGAGCATCAGGCTCTCAACACCGTTCTACCCAGTGTCTGATATCTGGAGCTCCCTTTGAGCGTCGGGCTCTCAACACCGTTCTACCCAGTGTCTGATATCTGGAGCTTCCCTTTGAGCATCAGGCTTTCAGCTGAACCGCCCAAGTCACCGATACCCAACCCCCAAACACACACCCACGTACCCCAGCTGCAGAGGTGCCCCTGTACTCCTGAGCTCGCGCACCCTTGCCTTCTCCGGTGCCTTGGAGGGTATGGGAGAAGACTGGGTCATAGGTCATAGTTCAGATGTAACAGTATATTACCAGAAAGGGAGAGAGGATACAACTGGGACAAAGAGGGCGACGTATAGCGGAGGAAAATGGACAGAAAGAGAAGGGAAAGATGGACTGTAGGACTTATCTCTATCTCTATCTCTCTATCTCTATCTCTCTCTCTCGCTCTCTCTCTATCTATCCAATAGGAGTCAGCCAGCCGTAGACAAAGGCATAGACCATTACAGCAGAGTGTGAGAGAGAGTGTGAGAGAGAGTGTGAGAGAGAGAGAGAGAGAGAGAGAGAGAGAGAGAGAGAGAGAGAGAGAGTGAGAGAGAGAGAGTGAGAGAGAGTGAGTGTGTGAGAGAGAGTGAGTGTGTGAGAGAGAGAGAGAGAGAGAGAGAGAGAGAGAGAGAGAGAGAGAGAGAGAGAGAGAGAGAGAGATGCAAGAGTCACAGAATGTAACAGAAATGTCATGTTGTTTTTAGGTAATGTTTGTTTCATATCTAAAATATGTTTACTCGAGCTAGCCAAATGAGAAACGAGGCTAGAAAGAGAGAGACTAGAGGGAGAGATGCATTTCTGAAGTCTAGTCGCCGTGTCATTTCTCTGTGCTGCGGGGACCAGCTGTGTCATTTAACCACCCCACAACTCCGGCCCGGAATGTCCACAAGGAGAAGGAATGCACCGAGTCCTGTCCAAGATCCTCTCCGTCGCTCCTTTGCCCTCTCTCTTACCCTGTGCCTCCCCGTTCTCTACCTCTCCCTCCCTCACTCCACCCGCCCATTCACTCCCTCACCCTGTATCCCTCTCTCCCGTTTCTCCCTCACCCCCTCCCATATTCTCACACCCAATCCCCAGGGTCCTGTTCAAACTGCCCTCCCTCATTCACTCTCCCCCCCCCCCTTCCCTCTCCCTCCCTCCCCGTCTCCCTCACTCCTCCCTTTGTATAGAGGGGTCAGAGGTGGTGTTTACATAGGGACAGCCAAACAGTGGTTGTGTGTAGAGTCGGCTCAGTCAGTACACACACAGCCCAGGCCCAAACACATGCTTTAGATACGACACACACACACACTGGTTTGTGTTCCTACTGGCGGTCTGCACTACAGAATAGGTTGGGAGGAGGTTTGGGGGTCAGGGTTAGTTGTGTCGAGGCAGTAGTGGCGAAGCCAAGCTGGAGTCCTCATGATGGGACACTCCTAAAAACACATCAGTTTTGTTTGTGCCCATCGCAGCGGTCGGTGATACGACAGACGGAAATGCCTCCTCGAGGCTCTCTTTTCTCATCCTCGGTTTTGATTTCCGTAAAACAAACGTGTCTTTTTGAAAGCAATACAGTCTTGACGGAGTAAGGGTGTGCGTGTGTGTCTCTGAGTGTGTAAGCCTCACCTCCTGTCTCTTTCCCCATGATGTCATCTGTGACCTAGGTATTAGAGGGAGCTCATGTTTTAGTGTGTAAACCCATATCCAATCCACTCACACTGTCTCTGACAGCAGTCGACAGGACTAAGTCATCTGATCCCACAACAGTCTTGACTAATAGTAGCTCCCCCTTTAAACGGAGGAAATTCCTTATCGTCCCGAGGTTGCCAACGTTTGAGCGCGTGTGTGTGCGTGCATGCGTCATTTTTTAACATTTTTTTTAAATGTGGTACTTTTACCACAATTTCGCGATATCCAACTGGTAGTTTGTCTTGTCCCATCGCTGCAAGGAGAGGCGACGAGCGTAAATGTATGTAAGAGTCGGAGTGAGCTTAGCCGGGAAAACCATATGGGCAGAGCTTAAAAAAACAAAACAAAAAAAAGCCTCACTTCCCCAGAGACCACGTAAGAACAACTTAACAAACAGAGAACAACGTAAACACAAGGTTTTCTCAGGACTCTGTCGGACACTCCCATGGGTCCAGCCCCAACGGCAGCTCTTTCTCATTGGCCAGCGGTCCCAGTTGAATGACAACAGGGTTTATGACCCCTGACCTGTGTGTGAAAACAGAGGGCGGTCTTCAGGGACACGGGGGGGGAGAATCTAAGGCGGTAGCCCAGGAATGTGCTGATTTGGGTCAGTTCAGAGTCTATTCTCTCACCTACTGTCTCTCTCCCCAGCTGTCTCTCTCTGTCTCTCTCTCTCACCCACTGTCTCTGCCATCCCGGGATTTACGGTATTACCGGCATAGCACACAAGGGGGCACTAAAAATGCAACAACAAAAAAAGCCACCTATTACCAAAACTCTAACAAGATTAGCACACGTAATAGCCAAATACAGTAAGCTGTTAGCTAAATGCTATAGAACAAAAATGCACATAAACTAAATGCAAAGATAGGCAAATCCAGCTTATAAAGTTATGCAAGCACAGTTAGTAGCTACCGACTGTAATTTTCGGGTGAGTGTGGACATTGACAAGCGAAAGTGAACGAGAGAAATTGTGCAAATAAACAAAGTTGTGATGCAGGCTTTAATGAAGTAATCGCAGCATGTGTACTCGGCGCAGAGGGGAGAAGAACGGAGGAGGGGGGAAAAACGCTAGTAGGAAGCACAGGGAAAGAATGGCATCTGTACAGTTAACTCTGATGACAGAGCTCTTTGACTTCTAAAACACGGCAGAAAGCCGTTCCAAGCTATTCAGTAGTGAATCGCGTACAAGTGTGACTCCACCACCTCATGTGCGCCGCAGAGCAGAGACTTACCGATAGAACGCTAGGAGCTCACGCTTTCTCTTGTTGTGCCCTTAACGACGAACGTGTGACTGGCTCAACTGTTCTGGGGGAACTACGGTAAGCTTCAAAGTGTAAAACTATGTGACGGATGAAATGATGAACACAATCTACTTGATCTCCTATAGCGTATTACACAAGTTGATTGCAGGTATTAACTTTAAAAAGTGAATATTCACATTTATTGAAAGTAAATAACTTGACTGTGTTGATGGTATTGAAAAACCATCCCGTGACTTTTTTCAAATAACCCGGTATATGGTATACCGCCTAAACCTACGTTGTCTCTCCATCCACCTACTGTCTCTCTCCATCTCTCTCTCCCACCTACTGTCTCTCTCCATCTCTCCATCCACCTACTGTCTCTCTCCATCTCTCTCTCCACCTACTGTCTCTCTCCATCTCTCTCTCCACCTACTGTCTCTCTCCATCTCTCTCTCCCACCTACTGTCTCTCTCTCCCACCTACTGTCTCTCTCCATCTCTCTCTCCCACCTACTGTCTCTCTCCATCTCTCTCTCCCACCTACTGTCTCTCTCCATCTCTCTCTCTCCCACCTACTGTCTCTCTCCATCTCTCTCTCCCACCTACTGTCTCTCTCCATCTCTCTCTCTCCATCTCTCTCTCCCACCTACTGTCTCTCTCCATCTCTCTCTCCCACCTACTGTCTCTCTCCATCTCTCTCTCCGCCTACTGTCTCTCTCCATCTCACTCTCTCCATCTCACTCTCTCCATCTCACTCTCTCCATCTCTCTCTCTCTCCACCTACTGTCTCTCTCCATCTCTCTCTCTCCGCCTACTGTCTCTCTCCATCTCACTCTCTCCATCTCACTCTCTCCGCCTACTGTCTCTCTCCATCTCTCTCTCTCCACCTACTGTCTCTCTCCATCTCTCTCTCCGCCTACTGTCTCTCTCCATCTCACTCTCTCCATCTCTCTCTCTCTCCATCTCTCTCTCTCCACCTACTGTCTCTCTCCATCTCTCTCTCTCCGCCTACTGTCTCTCTCCATCTCACTCTCTCCATCTCACTCTCTCCGCCTACTGTCTCTCTCCATCTCACTCTCTCCATCTCTCTCTCTCTCCACCTACTGTCTCTCTCTATCTCTCTCTCTCCACCTACTGTCTCTCTCCATCTCTCTCTCTCCACCTACTGTCTCTCTCCATCTCACTCTCTCCGCCTCTCCACTGTCTCTCTCCATCTCACTCTCTCCATCTCTCTCTCTCTCTCTCTCTCTCTCTCCTACTGTCTCTCTCCATCTGACTCTCTCCATCTCTCTCTCTCTCCCACCTACTGTCTCTCTCCATCCATCTGTCTCTCTCTCTCTCCTCCCCTCCACCTACTGTCTCTCTCCATCTCTCTCTTCCACCTACTGTCTCTCTCCATCTCTCTCTTCCACCTACTGTCTCTCTCCATCTCTCTCTCTCTCTCCACCTACTGTCTCTCTATCTCTCTCTCCACCTACTGTCTCTCTCTATCTCTCTCTCTCCACCTACTGTCTCTCTCCATCTCTCTCTCTCCACCTACTGTCTCTCTCTCTCTCTCTCTCTCGCCACCTACTGTCTCTCTCTCTCGCCACCTACTGTCTCTCTCTCTCGCCACCTACTGTCTCTCTCTCTCGCCACCTACTGTCTCTCTCTCTCGCCACCTACTGTCTCTCTCCCTCGCCACCTACTGTCTCTCCTCCCTACTGTCTCTCTCCATCTCTCTCTCCCACCTACTGTCTCTCTCCATCTCTCTCTCTCCGCCTACTGTCTCTCTCCATCTCACTCTCTCTCCATCTCACTCTCTCCATCTCACTCTCTCCATCTCTCTCTCTCCACCTACTGTCTCTCTCCATCTCTCTCTTCCACTGTCTCTCTCCATCTCTCTCTCTCTCCCCCTACTGTCTCTCTCCATCTCACTCTCTCCACCTACTGTCTCTCTCTATCTCTCTCTCCTACTGTCTCTCTCCATCTCTCTCTCTCCTACTGTCTCTCTCCATCTCTCTCTCTCCTACTGTCTCTCTCCATCTCTCTCTCTCCTACTGTCTCTCTCCATCTCTCTCTCCACCTACTGTCTCTCTCCATCTCTCTCTCCCACCTACTGTCTCTCTCCATCTCTCTCTCTCTCTCGCTCTCTCTCTCTCGCCACCTACTGTCTCTCTCTCTCTCTCTCTCTGCCACCTACTGTCTCTCTCCATCTCTCTCTCCATCTCTCTCTCCTCCCTACTGTCTCTCTTCATCTCTCTTGCCACCTACTGTCTCTCTCTCTCCATCTCTCTCTCCTCCCTACTGTCTCTCTCCATCTCCCTCTCCCACCTACTGTCTCTCTCCATCTCTCTCTCTCCTACTGTCTCTCTCCATCTCTCTCTCCCACCTACTGTCTCTCTCCATCTCTCTCTCTCCCCTACTGTCTCTCTCCATCTCTCTCTCTCTCCTACTGTCTCTCTCTCTCTCTCTCCTACCGTCTCTCTCCATCTCTCTCTCTCCACCTACTGTCTCTCTCCATCACTGTCTCTCTCTCTCTCTCTCTCTCTCTCTCTCTCTCTCTCTCTCTCTCTCTCTCTCTCTCTCTCTCTCTCTCTCTCTCTCTCTCTCTCTCTCCTACTGGCTCTCTCTCTCTCTCTCTCTCCTACTGGCTCTCTCCATCTCTCTCTCTCTCTCCTACTGGCTCTCTCCATCTCTCTCTCTCTCTCCTACTGTCTCTCTCCATCTCTCTCCATCCACCTACTGTCTCTCTCCATATCTCTCTCTCCCTCCTACTGTTTCCCTCCATCTCGCGCTCCTTCTGTTACGTAGCTTTTCTAATCTTTCAAGTTAAATTTTCCGAGGGACTTGTGAATGTGAGCGCTGCAGTCTCCCAGGACTCGCTCCGGCCTTTCATCATCACCACCATGCCTGATGCTTACAAAGGCAGTCTGTTGTTGTTTAACATTTTCACCATACACGTTTAAAAAGAGAATGGTCTGTCTGTACACCTGACCTCATCCTAAAGGCCACTGCTCAAATGAATCCATTTAACTCCTTTACCGCAAGCCACCACACAGCTGTGAAGGTCTCGGTCTTACGAAGAGAGATTTCCCTGCTCAGAAATCGACGCAAAAATCAATTGATTGTGGAATTACACACACAACTTAACTTTCTGGCGTTTCGCTGTTAGCGTTTCCGTGCTTGGGACTGCTCCTCTTTCCTAAGTTCAATTGGGGGGGGTGTGGCTGTGGTTAGTGTCGCCGTCCTTTCTGATGGGCTCTAAATGGCTGGGCGGTAGTTAATAGGTAGGTTGTGCTGCCAGCAGGAGGCTATGGGTTCGGGCCATGTTTGCTGGGCTGATCTGTAATTAGTAATGGGCTGGCAGTTAGTCCAGGGTGGATCTGTCTGGGAACTCCGGGGATCGCACACAACGACATGGATGGGGAAGTCGGGAATGTTGGATTTGATGATAGTAAGGAATGATGTTTTGAATGGGCGTGTGGTCGAATCTGTCTGTGTGGCTGTGATCCATACTGTAGCTTCATACTGCTGTTGGGTCCTTTTGAGGATGACTTATTTTGGTTCGGTAGGATTTGAAAGGTTGCTGGATCGAATCCCTGAGCCGACATGGTAAAAAAATCTGTCGTTCTGGCCCTGAACAAGACGGTTAACCCACTGTTAGCGGTAGGCCGTCATAGTAATTAAGAATTGGTTCTTCACCGACTTGCCTAGTTAAATAAAGGTTACATTTTAATTACAACAACGACACAAACATTTGGGAGAGTTTGTCATTGTTGCCGTGACGTTACTGGTTCGGCTGCGGCAGTGAGCTGGTTAACTGGGCTTGGGTAAGGTCAGGTTACATGCACTAGGAGGGAACACTCTCTCTCTCTCTCTCTCTCTCACCGTTCCCTCACTCAGTCCAGGGAGAAAGAGAGACTGGGGAATATGCAAGAGGAGATAAGGCAACAGGAGAGAGAAAAGAGGGAGGGGTGATGAGTGCAGAAGACACAGTCAGAAACACAGAAAGGGCCAGAGTGAGCATGGGATAAAGGCGGAGTGGGAGGGAGGAGGCAGACACAAAGAGAGAGTGAGACTAGCAGAGGGAGAGGCAGAAGGAGAGGGATAGAGTGAGAGAAGCAGAAAGTGAGAGAGGGAGACTGGCGGAGGCAGAAGGAGAGGGATAGAGTGAGAGAAGCAGAAAGAGAGAGAGGGAGACTGGCGGAGGCAGAAGGAGAGGGATAGAGTGAGAGAAGCAGAAAGTGAGAGAGGGAGACTGGCGGAGGCAGAAGGAGAGGGATAGAGTGAGAGAAGCAGAAAGTGAGAGAGGGAGACTGGCGGAGGCAGAAGGAGAGGGATAGAGTGAGAGAAGCAGAAAGAGAGAGAGGGAGACTGGCGGAGGCAGAAGGAGAGGGATAGAGTGAGAGAAGCAGAAAGAGAGGTTGGCTAGCTCAGCGGTATGGACTCATGAAGCTCTCTGTCCAACTCGGCATTCTCCCCCACCCTCCAGGTTCCCACCGCCTCCCAGGAACTCTGGCCAGGTAAGAGAGTGTGTGTGATAGCTATTTTTCCTTTTGAAAATGGGCTAATCTACATCTTCAGAAGGATACTAGATTTTAAATATGGACAAGAACCTTAGATTCTCAGTTGGTCTGTGATATTTCTCTCTCTGTCTCTCCGTCTCTGTGTGTGTGTGGGGGGGGGGGAAACTATCCCCAATATGGCTGTGTGAACATGTTTAGACGGCTGTGGTCAGTCTAAATCTCTCACCAGTTCGCTCTGTCTGCAGTCCTGTCCAGAACAGACATACTGTGGGTTTAAGGCAACTTCAAAGCGTCCGAGCCTCGGCACTTAAGCTACAGACTGCAGTGCTTGTGATAGATATCAGATCTGCATGATGATAGTTTGTTCATGTAAGATCCCCCAGTATGTTGTAAAGGGCCGTGTGTGTGTGTGTGTGTGTTTGAAGTATGATTCATGACATCATCCTGTCTGCAGATGAGGGACAGATGCTTCCTGGGGCTTAAGCCAAAGTCAGTGAGGACACGCTGGTGTGTTTCAGTGTGTGCGTCTGTAGCGACAGGGCTGCGTGTGTCTGTCGCATTAGAGGTGACGGATCTGACCCTGGATGACACTAATCCAAACACCAGGAGACAATAGCAGCTGTGTGTGTGTGTGTGTGTGTGTGTGTGTGGGCACGCGCGCTTGTGCGTGGTCTTGAATAGTTGTCCAGGCAGCTTTTAACTCTTTCTCCCTCCCTGTGGTCCTCTCTCATCCATAGTCTCCCTAGAGATCACTCTAGTCTCTCTTGCTGCCCCCCACACACACACATACTCTAGTCTCCCAGGCGACAACCCCCCCCCCACACACACACACATACTCTAGTCTCCCGGGCGACCACACCCCCGTCCCCTACCCCGCTTCAGGGTTGGGGATAGACAAACACAGCCTGTATAATTGTTCAAAGTGGGGTTAAAGACTAGTGTGTGTGTGTGTTGTAGAACCTTCCTGTTTTAGGTCAGTCTCCTGTTCAAGGTTAGTTGTTTTGACGGACAGCCTCCAGTGTGTGTGTGTGTGTGTGTGTGTGTGTGTGTGTGTGTGAGACTGAGATTTCCAGGCAGCTCGGGGCTCTATGCTGCTGCCCGACTGTGAGCCGAGTCGTACATTCATTCACCCTGCCTCTGAGCAGGGCTTTTCTCCCTGGTGCAGAGAGCGACTGTGTGTTATCACCCGGGAATTACACTCACACATAAAATATCCCTCCCGTCTCCGTGGGTTCACCAGCTTGTACGGTCACGGAGCTTTAGCCAGGCTAGTAGGGCGTCTACACTGTCAGGGGATTCCTATTCCGAGCCAGAGTGAGCGATACATTGCCGTCGTCCGTCTCGAGCAGCGCTCTCCAACCCTGTTCCTCGGAGAGCTACCCTCCTGTAGGTTTTGGCGCCAACCCCAGTATCTAACCCGATTCAGCTTATCGACCAGATGATTATCAGAAGCAGGCGTGCTAGATTAGGGTTGGAGGGAAAAGGTACAGGACTGTAGCTCTCCGGGAAGTGGGTTGGAGAGCCCTGGTCGAGCGTATGTGTCGCTTTATAGAGGAATGGTAATGAAATGTGAAATATTCACAATATTCGGCCGATTCCTCGGCTGAAAATAAGACAAAGGCTCTGAAGTAGAAACTGTAACATTGATTTAATTGGAGAGTCCTCTCCGGTTGCGCCCATTCAACCACACACTGAACCATTGTTCAACTCTGTTTACAAATGAGGTATCTGTTTATTAAAGGCACATTTTGTACCGTTTTTCCTTTTTTTAAACGAATCCCTTTTGGGTATGCCCTTGCCGCTCTTCTCTTTTGTCGTGGCTGGCATGTCACCTCTCCTCTCTTTACCCTGGTTAAAATGGTGCTGTTTAGTTCAACCTATCTTTTTCTCCTTTCTCTCCCAGCTGGGATGACAGCAGCTCAGTGAGCAGTGGCGTCAGTGACACCGTCGACACAGATGACATCAACACCAGCTCCTCCATCAGCTCCTACGCCAACACACCGGCCGCACAGCGCAAGGTCCTCAAAGGACAGGTCGGTGTGGAGGCTAGACACAAGCACGTATGCGTGAACGGCACCCCCACACACACACACACACACACATGCACACACACACACAAGAATGCACACACACACACAAGTGCACACACACACACACACACACACATACACACACATGAATACAGCCCCAGGCGCTGAACGGACTCACAGATAAACTCTCAAGTACAGTCTCACACTCAACCCCCCTCTTTCTCCTCTCCCCCGTCCCTTCTCTCTCCCCCCTTAGCTCCGAGGGAATTAGGGAATTATGAGCCTATGGTGGCAGACCTGGGAACTAGACTAGACTAAAGGCGGATGTTTGAACTGGCCTCAAGTCATTAAATACCCATTTTAAGAAGCCACCTTTTAGAACAACTGTCTGAGCGGTGATTCTACCCTCAGCTCGTTTTTGGGTGGCTTTGGGAAAGGGGTTGGGTGTCTGGATAACGCGCCCCCACTATACAATAACACTCATTTAATATACTGGTTATTTGATGTAGGATAACTGAGGTGGCACAAAGACCTCTCCCAGTAGTAGTTGACCTTTGAGCCGGACACCTAAATGAACATAGTCTCTTTCTGTCGAAACTGGTCAGTATACTCTCATACCACTATCATCACAGCCCTATAGGCACATGTGGAGGTTATCGTAGGCTGAGTAGTGTGTCGCGTATGGTCAGTATACTCTCATACCACTATCATCACAGCCCTACAGGCACATGTGGAGGTTATCGTAGGCTGAGTAGTGTGTCGCGTATGGTCAGTATACTCTCATACCACTATCATCACAGCCCTACAGGCACATGTGGAGGTTACTAACTTCAGCCCGATTTAGCCGTTTATTCCCATATATACCGGAGCACCATAAAATAGATCACTCTTCTCTCATCCTCTGTGTGCCCCCCTCTTCCACCAGCCGGTAACGGATGCTGAGAAGCACTCGGCCTCCACCACCCTGAACCCCGCCTGGTCAGGTGACGAGGTCAAGAGGTCAGACGGGTTGTCGGACAGTGAGGTCAGCAGGATGGACCAGGGCTCCAAGTGGGCCCGCCGGAACCCCTCGGACGTGTCCGATGAGTCGGATAAGGTGGGCTCGGGGCGGAGGACTCCCTCAATGACACACACAGGGTCCTGGAAGGGGGGCATGAGTGCTCAGGTGGGGGTGACCAGCCCCAGGACTAAAGCTACTGGAACATCAGGGTCCACTGTGATGAAGACCCACAGTGCAGGTAATGGGTGTTTTCTGTCCTGGCAGTGTTTTGCTGTCTCTGTAATTGTCACATTTGCGGTTTGCGTTTGGGTTCCTGTGCGGGCTCGTGTTTCCTCGTCTCTGGCAATGCCTCGCCTTATGTCCATCTGTGTGTATGTGTATACACAGATACAGTGCAATACTGTACGTCTCCCTCTCTTCTATGTGTGTCTCTCTCTCTCTCGCCCTCTGTGAGTGTGTCTGTGTCGTCTTCTCTCGTGTGTTGTCTGAATCTTGAGCCGTTAACCTTTCTCAAACACCACAACTATGACAAACTCTCCTCTGACCTAAACCCCTGCTGTGTGTCCCGCCCTGTGTACCTGTAGGTAAAACAGACGACGTCAAGGTGTCCGAGAAGGGCCGCCTCTCCCCTCGCTCCAACGGCCTCCGCCGCTCGCCCTCCGACGCCGGGCGCAGCAGTGACGACGAGGCCAAGAGAAACACTTCCACTTCCGCCGCTGCCTCTGCCCGCACGTCCCACACACACCCCCTCACACACGCCCTGTCCGAACCCCACTCCCAGTCTCACACACTGACCTCCCGCACCCCCACCAGCACATTTGGCTTCAAGAAGCAGAGTTCCGGGATGGTTACTATGGTTACCACCAGTGGCGCCACCATCACGAGCGGGTCAGCTACTCTTGGGAAGATGCCCAAGTCCGGGACGAGATCCTTAGCCGTTGGGATAAAGGTCAGCGGTCAAGATGTGGGGTCCGGTCTAGGTCACCATGACGACGGGTACCTCCAGGTGAGCACCCGCTCCACACTGCAGTACCGGAGCCTCCCAAGACCCAGCCGGTCCGGCGCCGCCGCGCGTAACGGAAACCGGTCGTCGACCAGCAGCATCGAAGCGGCTGTGCTTTCCGTTACCACTCACAGTAAAAGCAGAGACACGGGAAACACTGGGAAAATGAATGGAAGTGGGACTGGGGTCTCGCCAGCCAATCAGACGGATCGAGAGAAGGGCGTGTCAGAGGGCGTGGACAACCTGAGGGGAGGGGCTTCCACCGTACCTCTCACAGGGAGACAGCAGGTTGCCTCACCCACACTGCGCAGGTGAACAGACTCACACACACACACACTCACATACAGAGATATATAATGTCACTCACACTTAAACGTGGTCATTAATGACACCCATTGACAGTACAGTGTCTGAAACCTATTCCTAGTGTGATGCAACACACACACACACACACACTCATTCACATCCATTACACAAAGGTCACATCGGTCCACCGTATGAAAACGAACCCTTCAGCATTTCTGTTCAGCAGCCAGGTCTGAGCCCACACTTTTTCATAGTGCCAAGTCTTTTGTATGTGCACAGTAACACGAGCGGAGTCTTACCTCACCACTGCTGGGCTGGCTCATTAATCTCTCTGGGTAATAAGGCTTTGAAGACCCGGCTCTATATTATCACCCTGGTTACCGTCTTAACCGCCAACGCGCTCTGGTCACGTCCCAAATGGGACCCCGCAACAAATGTGGTGCGCTAAATGAGGATTAGGGAGCCATTTGGGATGGAGCCACTGTCTTTTGGCTTAAGATAAGGGGGTATGCTAACGTGATGCTTCAAACGTTACTCAGATATAATCCCCCAAGCCTCTCTCTCTCTCTCTCTCTCTCTCTCTCTGTCTCTGTCTCTGTCTCTGTCTGTCTCTGTCTGTCTCTGTCTGTCTCTGTCTCTCTCTCTGTCTCTCTCTCTGTCTCTTTCTCTGTCTCTCTCTCTGTCTCTCTCTCTGTCTCTCTGTGTGTGTCCGTCTACCTACATTTTTTTACATTTACATTTGAGTCATTTAGCAGACGCTCTTATCCAGTGCGGTTTACAGTTAGTGTGTTCATCTTAAAATGGCCAGGTTGGATGACCTATAGCCATTCTATAATCATGGGCATTACTAGGGAATTGATCCCCCCTTTGCTGCTATAACAGCCTCCACTCTTCTGAGAAGGCTTTCCGCTAGATGTTGGAACATTACTGCGGGGACTTGCTTCCATTCAGCCACCAGAGCATTAATGAGGTCGGGCACTGATGTTGGGCGATTAGGCCTGGCTCGCAGCCGGCATTCCAATTCATCCCGAAGGTATTCGATGGGGTTGAGGTCAGGGCTCTGTGCAGGCCAGTCACCGATCTCGACCGATCTCGACAAACCATTTCTGTATGGACCTCGCTTTGTGCACGAGGGTATTGTCATGCTGAAACAGGGAAGGGACTTCCCCAAACTGTTGCCACAAAGTTGGAACCACAGAATCGCCTACAATGTCAGTGTATGCTGTATTGTTAAGATTTCCCTTCACTGGAACTAAGGGGCCTGGCCCGAACAATGAAAAACAGACCATTATTCTTCCTCCACCAAGTGTTACAGTTGGCACTATGCATTGGGGCAGGTAGCGTTCTCCTGGTATACGCCAAACCCACATTCATCACTCCAGAGAACGCATTTCCACTGCTCCAATGCATAGTGCCAACTGTAAAGTTTGGTGGATGAGGAATAATGGTCTGGGGCTGTTTTTCATGGTTAGGGCTAAGCACCTTAGCATTCAATGACATTCTAGGCACAAATTTGTGCTTCCAACTTATCGCAACAGTTTGGGGAAGGATCTTTCCTTTGTAAGCATGACAATGACCCCAATGGCGGCAAGCTTTACACCACTTCAGCTGACGCTTGGCTTGGATGATCTTAGGCTTGTGTGCTGCTGCTCAGCCATGGAAAACATATTTTATGAAGCTCCCAACGCATAATTATTGTGCTGATGTTGCTTCCAGAGGCAGTTTGGAACTGCAGTTTGCAACCAAGGACAGGCAAAAAAAAAATTCACTTCAGCCCTCGGCGGTCCCATTCTGTGAGCTTGTGTGTCCTAAAACTTTGCGGCTGTGCCATTGTTTCTCCAAAACATTTCCACTTCACAATAACAGCACTTACAGTTGAATGGGGAAGCTCGAGCAGGGCAGAAATTTGAGGAACTGACTCGTTGGAAAGGTGGCATCCTATGACGGTGCCACGTTGAACGTCACTGAGCTCTTCAGTAAGGCCATTGTACTGCCAATATTTGTCTATGGAGATTGCATGGCTGTGTGCTCAATTTTTATACACCAGTCAGCAACGGGTGTGGCTGAAATAGCCGCGTTCACAAATGTTCCTTAATAAAGTAGCTATCAGCCAAGTCAGAGCTAGTAAGAGGGAAGAATGAAGCGTGAGTGTTCGTCCACGAAAGGCTTTTTTGGTGTGAGGGTGCTGTGCTGTGAGACTCTTTGAAGAGATATTTTTTGCAAGTTCTCCTTTTCAACTTTCTTCTCCTTCTTCATCAGGTTGTTTGGTGGTAAGTCCAGTAAGCAGGTTCCGGTCACCACAGCAGAGAACATGAAGAACTCAACGGTGATCTCCAACCCTCACGCTACCCATGCCGCTCTGGACTCCCCTGGGGGTGTAGGGGGGGAGAGTGAGGGCAGCAGCCCTCTGTACGGAGGACGGAACCTGAGCACGGGCCATAACACGCTGGGTAGCGAACAGGTGAGATAGGCAGACTAGTCAAACCAGATTACATGAGCAGGCAATATTTTTGTGGCCTCTTGATAAGCATCGGTGTCCATGAACAGAGTTTATACTGGCACAAAGAAAATAGCCAACTTTAGCTACCAGCGCCGATCACGATAGGTAGCCCTGTGATACAATAGTTGGCTGTGATAGCAAGCAACCATGTAACTAGCAACAGCAGATCGCGACACTGTAAGAAGGCAGCAGACATATGATTTGACCTTGGGGAGTGGAAGCGTAACCATTAAATGTAACATATGAAAATCACTCGATGAATCCAGAATTCCTCCTGTGTCCCCCCCAGAGTGCGTCCAGCCCCGGCTCTGTCTACTCCTCCACGGGGCCCTCCAACAGCCTGACCTGGGGCACCACCATGAGCACTGGCTCCTCTGCCCAGAGCAGGGAGGGTACCCTGGGCGGGCACAGCGGGCACGGTGGCGGGGCGGGAAGCCTGGGCTACCCCTCGGTCAGCAGCATGCACACCAGCAGCGAGTCCATCGACATGAGCGTGAGCAGCGCTGGGCATGGAGGAAGGGACAGCAGGGAGGACACCCTCTCAGCTCTGGGCAGGACCAGCAGCGTCAAGACGGGCATGTCTGAGAGGTGAGGACAGGTGGGGTGGAGGGAGGGAGGGAGGGTTTGAGTCGAGGGGTTTGAGTGGTAAGAGTGGGGGGAATCTGCTCATCATATCTTTATATGGACAGAAAAACAAGGAGCCTGTCAGCTGTTGCCATGGCATGCACTGTCATATTGTGTTTGTTCAGTGTGTCGTTATGAAACATCCCCCGCGTACACAAATGTGTACGTGACCGGAATGTATCAGACACATTATCACCCGAGATACTGTCCAAGCGTCTCCGTGGAAAGCATTGTTGAAGGTATGCCGTGTTACCTTCTCTGACACATCTCATTATCTTTACTTACTAGACCAGTAGAGGAGATTCATTGGTGAGCAGGTGGTGGTGATTCTCGCTTGTGGCAACGGTTGGACTCAATGCGGCTCTCTCCTTCAGAGGATTCTTCTCCCTCTCTTTTCTTTCTAATGTTCTTTCTCTCTTTGTCTGTTGTGCCCCCCTCCCCCTTCCTATCAGCCCCCTGTCCTCCCCCTCCGCTAGCCCTAAATTCAACCGAAACACCTTACCTCGGAAACAGGAAAGGTAAAAGTGTGTGTGTGTGTGTGTGTGTGTGTGTGTGTGTGTGTGTGTGTGTGTGTGTGTGTGTGTGTGTGTGTGTGTGTGTGTGTGTGTGTGTTACAGGCTCTCAATCCCCCATCGCTGTTTATATGCTGCCATCTTGTGGCAAAACTTAGACTTGGAGCTTGATATTTAAAAACACCAATCACTGCTATGACATGATACAACACTAAGATGTGTCAGAAAATATATTTTTCAGAAAAGTGATAGCATTTACAGTACCAGTCAAAAGTTTGGACACACCTACTCATTCCAGAGTTATTATTAATTTTTACTATTTTCTACAGTGTAGAGTAATAGTGAAGACATCAAAACTTTGAAGTAACACATATGGAATCATGTAGTAACCAAAAAAGTGTTAAACAAATCAAAATATATTTTATATTAGAACTTCTTCAAAGTAACCACCTTAGCCTTGATGACAGCTTTGCACACTCTTGGCATTCTCTCAACCAGCTTCATGAAGTAGTCACCTGGAATGCATTTCAATTAACAGTGGTGTTAAAAGTTAATTTGTGGAATTTCTTTCCTGAATGTGTTTGAGCCAATCATTTCTGTTGTGACATAATAGGGGTGGTATACAGAAGATAGCAGAAGATAGCCCTATTTGGTAAAAGACCAAGTCCATATTATGGTAAGATCACCTCAAATAATCATTACTTTAAGACATGAAGGTCAGTCAATATTTACATTTACATTTAAGTCATTTATCCCGAGCGACTTACAAATTGGTGCATTCACCTTATGAGATCCAGTGGAACAGCCACTTTACAATAGTGCATCTAAATCTTTTAAGGGGGGTGAGAAGGATTACTTTATCCTATCCTAGGTATTCCTTAAAGAGGTGGGGTTTCAGGTGTCTCCGGAAGGTGTCCTTTAGTAGTGGTTTCTTTGCAGCAATTCAAACACGAAGACCTGATTCACGCAGTCTCCTCTGAACAGTTGATGTTGAGATGGAACATTTCAAGAACTTTGAAAGTTTCTTCAAGTGCAGTTGCAAAAACCATCAAACGCTATGATGAAACTGTCTCCTATGAGGACCGCCACAGGAAAGGAAGACCCCGAGTTACCTCTGCTGCAGAGGATAAGTTCATTAGAGATACAAGCCTCAGAAATTGCAGCCCAAATAACTGCTTCAGAGTTCAAGTAACAGACACATCTCAACATCAACTGTTCAGAGGAGACTGCGTGAATCAGGCCTTCGTGTTTGAATTGCTGCAAAGAAACCACTACTAAAGGACACCAATAAGAAGAAGAGACTTGCTTGGGCCAAGGAACACGAGCAATGGTTGGTTGTAACCGCCGTGTCTAGTGGTTGGTTGTAACCGCTGTGTCTAGTGGTTGGTTGTAACCGCCGTGTCTAGTGGTTGGTTGTAACCGCCGTGTCTAGTGGTTGGTTGTAACCGCCGTGTCTAGTGGTTGGTTGTAACCGCCGTGTCTAGTGGTTGGTTGTAACCGCTGTGTCTAGTGGTTGGTTGTAACCGCCGTGTCTAGTGGTTGGTTGTAACCGCCGTGTCTAGTGGTTGGTTGTAACCGCCGTGTCTAGTGGTTGGTTGTAACCGCCGTGTCTAGTGGTTGGTTGTAACCGCCGTGTCTAGTGGTTGGTTGTAACCGCCGTGTCTAGTGGTTGGTTGTAACCGCCGTGTCTAGTGGTTGGTTGTAACCGCCGTGTCTAGTGGTTGGTTGTAACCGCCGTGTCTAGTGGTTGGTTGTAACCGCCGTGTCTAGTGGTTGGTTGTAACCGCCGTGTCTTTGTGAGACGCAGACTAGGTGAACGGATGATCTCTGCATGTGTGGTTAACCAGCAGCGTTCTGAAGCGATACGCCATCCCATACTTTGAAGAATCTAAAATATATTTTGATTTGTTTTAACACTTTTTTTGGTCACTGCATGTGTTATTTGATGTCTTCACTATTATTCTACAATGTAGAAAATAATTACAAATTAAGAAAAACCCTGAAATTAGTATGTATGTCCAAACTTTTGACTGGCACTGTAAATATTTTGTACAATTGCAATAGTACACTATCCACATTCCTCCTTTCCTCTCCTCCTTTCCTCTCCTCCTTTCCTCTCCTCCTTTCTTCTCCTCTCCCTGAAGTGTGTTTCTCTGCCGATCCCACAGGGGTCCACACAGTGATAGAAACACTCTGCCCAGGAAGGGACTCAGGTACCTACTGTATGACCACTCAAGCCCTGTCTGCCATGCTTTAGCACCCTCCCTCTCTCTCTCTCTCTCTCTCTCTTTCCCTTTCTCACAGCTTCAGCTACACCAATGCTGGTGTGGTTATTATTTTTTTGCACT